>NW_016157472.1:142439-144291 GCF_001687245.7 Rhagoletis zephyria
CGGGGGCAATTGACACTTCCTAGGACATCACCATGTTAAATTCGCCAGTTGCTTGCATGCAAAAGAGATTTATCGCGACCCAGTACTGGGTCTAAATGTACAAGAAGCGCACCAGTTCAGAACTAGAGACTTTCCCCAGAGGGAAGCTTAAGAATTAGATGAAGTCGTCTTGTTATTGGCGAAAGCATCGGCGCGAAAAATGTAAGATGTGTAGCCGAACAGAGTAGACGTGTTTTTTGGACGCTGTAATATTTTCCTAACTCCTACACTTCCACAGACTAATATATTCTGAAAAGTTGTCTACACGGTGAACTAGCGTAGTCTTGATCAAAAGTTGATTCAAAGTTATTAGTCCACGTTAATTTATCAAATCAATTTAATAAATAATAAATTGTGTAATATGAGTCCCGGCACGATGACAACAAGAAAGGCAGCAAAGCAAACGATCTCGTCTCCGCTTCATACATCAAACCCGATTAGCAAACCTGGAGAAACCAGCAATTCACCAACGACTAACTGGCTTGCCCGTCTGGAAGCTAAGATGGACTCGCAAAAGGAGAACATCATTGAACAGCTAACCGCACGAATGAGTGAACTAGAAGAACGTGTTATGCAGAGAATTGGTGAGTTGACTGCCGACTTCGCTAATTTAAAACAAAGTGTTCGAGAAGTTGAGCTCCGCGTTGCAAAAATAGAGCACGAATTTGACAAAAGCAAGCAGCTTAGCGGCGATGCTCAAATACTGTCGCTGAGAGAGCAACTTAACGATTGCGAAAACGCACTCATTTCAAATGATTTTATTTTGAGTGGTATCCCACATGCCAAAGACGAGAACTTGAGTNACAATGCATTGTTATACATAAGAAAAACTTTCGGCTCGACAGCTTTGACAATGTTACGCTGAATAACTCTACAATACGGTACGTTGACTCCGCCAAAAACCTTGGTATAATTTTCAACAGGACTCTAACCTGGAACAACCACATCTATGGAGCGATCGGGAAAGTTTATGGTATGCTGCGGTCCTTATGGGCCACTCAATATTTTACCCCAATTAAAATCCGCCTACTTCTTGTTAAAAGTTACCTGATACCGACACTCTTATATGGTTCAGAATTGTTTGCTAAGTGTGATAGTGTATGCAATAAGAAGCTTAATTTACTGTATAACAATATTTCCCGGTATATATATGGCATTAGAAAGCGTGATCATATTTCGAATTTTGCCACAAAGATTTGTTCAATCTCGTTTAATGATCTATTGAAGGTGAGGTGTCTCGTAATGCTGCATAAAATTCTAGTCACGAATGAACCGCAGTATCTAAAGTGCCGATTACACTATATCCGGTCAACTAGATCTTCACAGCTGTTACACTCGAAATACAACACCTCAATATCCGAGCGGCAATTCTTTGTCCACGCTATTCGTCTTTGGAATGGCCTCCCATCCGCATTGAGACTTATCAAAAGCACTGTGCATTTTAAAAGCGAGCTCTACAAATTTTATGCCTAATGAAATATAGATATGTATAACAAATCGTTCCTTCTGCTGTTTTTCCTTATTACTCTATTCTTTCTATCTCTCGTTTTCCTATCTAAAATAAAGGTAGATATAAGATGCAAATATTTTCACTAGATTTAAATTGCTTTTTATGTAATTCTAATTGTGTCAGCGCTGAAATATAGCCAACGGCTGTTGCGTTGAAGCTTAAAATAAATAAATAAATAAATAATTTCAGCGGTGAGCACATTTATCGACGACACTAGCTCACCAGCTCGACCCTATTAAGCTGGCATTTCAGGGTACTATTTTATATATATATAAGGAAAATTTGAAAGTTAGGGGGGGGGGG
>NW_016157472.1:144405-162620 GCF_001687245.7 Rhagoletis zephyria
GGGGGGGGGGGGGGGTTGGCTCGAGCCCCCCCCTGCCCCTACCTGGCTACGACCATGCTAGTGCAAGTACCGACGACACTGTCATTGTTTATACTCACAGAGTTCGAATTAGCTGTAAGTTCAGCAACAACACCTTCATCCAAAGCAACGGAAGACGGAAGCGAGCGAAGAGATTCACAACGCACATCCATACACACTTTACAATAGAATGGTCTATTTGACGAGTTCAAATAATCAACATCGGCTGGTATCAAGCCAACACAAAGCAAATGAAAAAACTCGTTGCATTTTGAGCATTGCACTTTTGGTTTAGCGCGGTCAACCTTTTCTTTGCAAAAGCAAGGCATTGCTAACATTATTATTATTATTCAATGCTGAAAGCAACTCGATCCAATTAATGTTACAAAGAGTCACTGTCCCATTATATGATTTTTAACCATAATAATAGATATAAAATTCCCTTTAAACGCAAAAAAAAAGCCAAAAATTGAAGAGCTGTAAAAACGCGTCCGAACTTCACAACGACTATTACATATATGGGAACAATTGTCTCCTAAATATATTTCATAACCTATTCGAATGGTTGCTGCTTTTTTGGAAAGGTGTTTAGAAGCAGTGCACAAAGTTTTAATTTTTCCGATACGTGGGGCAGGGGTTGCGCTACGCTAAAAAATGCATTTGGTACGTAGGTAGCCTTTTGCCTAAATTAGCATATAGGATCCATTTTTTTCCGTTAAGTGGGCCAGGGACCGATCTATTCGAAAAAGTCTTATTTAAGGTCCGATTTGCTTGAAATTTGGCACGTAGGTAGCGTATTGTCTGTGTTAAAATATAGGATACTTTTTCTGATAGGAGGACCAGATACTGCTCTATTGGAAAAAATCTTATTTATGGTGCGATTTGCTTGAAACTTGGCACGTACGTAGCTTATTGTCAGGGTTAAAATATTGGATACTTTTTCCGATAGTTCGACCAGGGACCGATCTATTCGAAAAAGTCTTATTTAAGGTCCGATTTGCTTGAAATTTGGCACGTAGGTAGCGTATTGTCTGTGTTAAAATATAGGATACTTTTTCTGATAGGAGGACCAGATACTGCTCTATTGGAAAAAATCTTATTTATGGTGCGATTTGCTTGAAACTTGGCACGTACGTAGCTTATTGTCAGGGTTAAAATATTGGATACTTTTTCCGATAGTTCGACCAGGGACCGATCTATTCCAAAAATTCTTATTTATGGTCTGATTTGCTTGAAATTCGATACCCGTATTATAGATATGCGTAGAATAGAATTGAGTAATTGTTTAACAGTTCGTAAGGTGTTTGAAGGCGCCGCAAACATGCGGCAATAGTTATTACACACGCCAACAAAAATAGAAACAAATTTGATGCAGCTGATATTAACGCTATTTTTGACGTAAGCATAAAGTTTCCGTCAGTTCCAGATTTTAAGAAAAACAAGGTCAGTGTCAAAGAATCGCGATTTTGCAATATTTGAGAAGCTCTAGCGAAGAAACAAAGGGTGGTAGAACCTCCCACTTAGGCTTAGATTAAAGAAAGAAAATCTCGGCTACTATCCCTGCAAATTCCTGCACCTATGCTTGATGGTCACTTATAGTTACTTGTTGAACAGGAAAACTGATTTTGGGAAGTTTGAGTACCTACCGCAATTAAGCAACATTCCACTTAGGCTTAAATTAAGGCTTGGACTTCTGACTTCAATCCCTGAAAATACCATTCCTGCACCTTGACCCTGTGGTCATTGCTTTACGTTGACTAAACAGAATGTGGATCAATGATACTCACCAGTTTGGAAATTGCCACCAACTAGACTATACAGATTCAAGAACGATTCACTATCGAACCGCAAGGACTTCTTCCCGGTATAACGATCTCATTAGGTTATTTAAGACGGTAATGGAGGATATGCCTTCTGTCGACCACAAAGCCAAACGTGAACGTGAATTGTTGACGAAAACGTTGGACCAACTATTTCAATAAAAAAATTAATTTTGGGCGGGACGAAGTTCACCGGGTAAGCTAGTAATTAATAATTTTTAACTCTCGATCATCAATATCACTTGTCGTTCTAGATTCCGAACACAGCAGTAAAATTGGGTTTTTATCATATATTAGCCTTTCAAGGTCATTTTTGTTAGCGATTATGCTGTTAATATTAAGGTATATACATGTTTTTTGCTATTTACGATTTTGCCTTTTTGGCTGGCAGTGCTTTATATACGCCGGGCATTTGGCACTAAATGCATAATGGTTCACATCGACGTCTGCTACCTTTTTTTGCACTAATTCGTAACAATTTACACATCTCACTATTTTAGACTGGCAATCTTTTACTTAATGTGTGCCACCGCACTTTCCTAGCTCTTTGGTAACTTCTTCAACAATTTGTTTCTTTATTTCTTCATATTTCGCGTGTAGCTGTTGATCTATTATCTAAGTGTCGTTTACAATGTCGCTCTTAAATTTCTGACACTTCTTTGTAAAAAGCTCGTCAATATGCAATCATTACAGAACCACTTAATGTTAATATTTTCATTTATTACTTTTAATTCTGCCCTCTTAATGTTACTGCATTTAAGGCACACCCTCCACACCCTCCGTGACACTCCACAGCTTCGTCTATAAGCGACAATTTCGCTGTGCAATTACAGCACTTAGAGGGCATGTTGAACGGTACTTCAGCAGCCTGTCTTTTGTTAGGGTTTTTGTTCCAATAAATGTTTCACCGGTTTTCCACAAAATTCCACAATATTAAAAATAAAGTCACTGTCTCTTAGTACTTTACTTTGTATTTTGCTAGTTTATAACTTTTTGCTTCTTCTAAACCATAGTTTACTCGCACTTCCATTATACGCAAATCAAAAACACGTCCGACACGTCCGGCACGTCCGACCGACGAACTTCTCCGTTTGCTTCGGTCGCTTAATTCGTTAAACTGTTTGCTGGTCGCCCCGGCTTCGGTGTATCTGACCATGCAGGTAATTCTAATATAGTTTTCAGCCATGCATCGTTACTTTGCAAAAACCTTTCTTCCAGGTATTGAGCAGCTATCCATTTAGATTTAAATTCGGTCTTGAAAAACCTTAATGAACGTCTCAGGACATTCATTTCCTCTTTGGGACCAAAAGCCAGTTGCACGACTCGTTCTTCCATCAAAGTAAATCCTTCTTCCATTTTTATACCTTTAAATTCTTTCAGAATATCATATAATTCACGCCAGGTCATTCGTAAGACAGTTTTAGGGGTCCCTGTTAAAAAAACAAAGTAAACATATTACAATTGAAAAATCAATAAAAATGTTTATCCACATTGCAAAAACACATGACTTCAAATTGTCTTATTTTACTAAAGTAGACGTTTTGATAATGTATTTTAAGAATAAATGTCTTAATTTATATTTCAATGAAAATCAGGTCGGCCAACCGAAAAAAACCTAACCTAATGGCATCGAGAAAACGAGAAAAGTGATTTTTCAAATTTAATTTGAAAATGAAGTTCGTTTTTATAATTAAATCACACGTTTAATTAATAATTTAATACAATTTTTCCGAAATTTACAAAATGAACACAAATTTTGGTCTATTTCAACACAACAACGTTTTTAGATTATGTTTTGTGCATTTATATTCAGTCGGCTGTGAAGACACTTTTAGGAACTTGGACAAAGACATTCTTACTGTTTTTACAGAGGACATTAAAAAAAAATGATAAAAGTGAGGACAAGTGATTTCCACCAAGACACCTGTTTTTGTAGCGCATACTTTTGGAACTGAGAAAAAAAATTGTGGACATTCGGGGACAATTTTATTGCCGTTTATATTCGACAAGGGTCCAAATATTATGATCACACTAACAATTTCACTTGATAAGGTGTGACACCTATTTAAAAACACTACTGTTTGATAAGTTTTAGTTAAAAAGGATACTTTTTACTGGGACTTATAAATCCTCTCTTGGAGTGCAATATTAGCATGAAACTAAAAAAATAAATTGCTATTATAAAGTACATACCTTACCCTTCCACGCCCAAAAAGGTTTTTTCGTTCACTACACAAAACAAAAGCACACATTATGGACATCTAAGATTGACGAGAACAAAGATGTATGGTTAAAACAAGACTAGGTTCCAATGAACTATGCTCAGGCACCGAACGCTGTGGAGACTCAGGCGTCTGCTATTTGATAAACCGATTATCTACCTTCAAGAAAATGGTTTCTGTGATGAGATTAGACATATTTGTTTATTTCCAATTATGGCCGGCTTTTTCATACAAATACTCCTATGTGCGTTGTAAAGCTCATACAGCTCATCGTTCAGTCGTCGGCGGTACTCGCCGTCGCCAACGCGTAAAGGCCCGCAAATCTTCCGCAAAATCTTTCTCTCGAATACTCCAAGAGTCGGCTCATCGGATGTTGTCATTGGCCATGCTTCTGCGCCATATACCAGCACGGGTATGATGAGTGTCTTATAGGGTGTGGTTTTCGTACGTCGAGAGAGGACTTTACTCCTACTCAGTCCAAAGTATCACTTGTTGGCAAGAGTCATTCTGCGTTGGATTTCCATGCCGACAATTATCGGTGTCAATGCTGGTTCCCAAGTACACGAAATTCTCTTCTTTCTCGAAATTATAAATGTCAACTGTGACATGGGTGCCAAGGCGCGAGTGTGCTGACTGTTTGTTTGATGGCAGGAGATACTTCGTCTTGTCCTCGTTTACCACCAGACCCAATCGATTTGCTTCCTTATCTAACTTGGAAAAAGGCAGAACAGACTTCGCCGCCGTACGCCAGCAATCGCACGCTCTTGTTGTAAAGTATTCCTGAGCGGTTGAGTTCTGCAGTTCTTATTATCTTCTCTGTCTGAAACGCCGTTTGGTGGCGAACGGCTCGGAGAGGTCTTTCCCAATTCTGGCGGATAGAGCTGGAAAACTATCGATGACACTATCAATAGTATCAATGGTTTTAGCTATCGAAAACATCGATGTTTTTGTAAGCACTATCGATAGTTTTCACTCGTACATACATTATTCAGTAACATACATATTTCAGACCGCAGATGATACTTGAAGCTAAAAGTCATTGACAAACTTTTGTTCCTTAAAAAAAAAAAATATCGTAATATTTTAGCAATTCTGATCTCATTTTCAATAAAAGTGGTTATGTTTAATTTTTGGATTGTTTTAATCAAAACTACCGATAGTGTCGACATTTTCGATGGTATCGATACTATCAGTTTGGCGGGGATGCCAAATTCAGATATAGCGGCGTGTAGGTAACTCCTTTTAGTGCTGTCGAAAGGGGCTTTAAAGTCGACAAATAGGCGGTGAGTGTCGATAATTTCCTCGCGGGTCTTTTTCAAGATTTGGCGTATTGTGAAGACCTGGTCTATGGTGAATTTGCCGGCTCTGAAGCCACACTGATAAGATATAATCAGTTCGTTGATAGTGGGCCTCAGTCTTTCGCACAATACACTCGAAAAGACCTTATAACCAATGCTTAGAAGGCTGATCACGAGGTAGTTGGCGCGAATGGCGGGGTCGTCGTTCTTGTGGATTGGGCAAAGCACACTTAAATTTCAATCGTCGGGCATGCGTTCATCTGACTATATTCTGCATAAGAGTTGATGCATACACCTTATCATCTCCTCGCCACCGTTCTTGAATAGTTCAGCTGGCAGGCTGTCTGCTCCAGCATCTTTTTTGATACAAGATATAAGAAATAAGGAATATGCTAGCGGCGCTGTTTGCAGCATTTATTTTATATGATCTTATTATAAGGTAATCATACTTCATGTGATGCCTTGTTTTAATCGCTTATGTAAGCCTTATTTTATATGGCCCATTAGACTTAGGCATAAGGGTGTCACGGTGGAGAGAATACAGGTCGCAATACCGCTAATCGGCTCTCAGTGAATTTGACAGCAGTAGTGATGTGCTGAGTCAATACTTTTAAGTATCCATTACTCTCGATACTCGGTACCGAAACATTTAGGCCTCGAATAAAAGCGCACATAGGCCAAAAATAAGGGAAAAAACGGTTCAGGGGAGACTCGCCTATCAAAACTCGAATGTACATAGGAGCCAATAGAGCTTTTAATACTGATTCAAATGAAAGATGTATATATATCGGTTCGAGGCCATAATACAGAGAAACTCTTACTTGTGTGAAGCATTTTTGTTCCAGCTGACTCGGACGATATCATTTTTGTAGGCATATTCTGTAACCAGTTGGCGACAATTTTCGAATCGGTATCGGTTTTGTTGACTTATGATATGAAATATTTTTTACGTCAACAAGTGCGATATTGATCCGAAACTTGTCGCTAACTGGTTACAGAATCTCCCAACCCCAAATCTCCGGCGCAATCTTGTATTCTATCATTCTTGTAAGGGTGTCTCTCAGATAGAGAGAGAGAAAACCTTATGAACTGATGACATCAACACAGCGAAATGTGGCGTTGATTCAAACTCATCATTACAGCACATTTACATGTATGGCTGCAGCTGAGTGTGCAAAGATGCTTGATACAAATGGTTGCTACCAAGACGGTCCGGGTTCAATCCCCATGAGACGGAACATGAAATTTAAGATTTTTTTTCTTAATTATGAAAAAGCTTCCGTGAAGTATGGCGTGAAGCAAACGTGTTAATTTTATATGATCTATAAGCCTTTTTATAGGGTAATTATACTCCATTTAAGGCCTGATTTTAAGGGCTTATATAAGCCTTATGTTATATGGCCAATAAGACTTAGGCAAAAGGGTTTCCCTCAGAGAAAGAGATCAGGTGTGGAATAAGGAATGTTTCATATAACTGACTTTCCTTTCACATTTCAGGCATTAAATTATAAGCCTTATATCATATAAGATAAGCTTTATATAAGGCGCAAATTTTTTGGAGGGTGTTTACATACTACAGCGACCGCAAATATGCGCACATAGAAACGGCAAGAGGCAAATTGTATGACGCATATATTAGTTGCATTTCAGATGCTTATGATATTCACGATATTCGCGATTTGCAAGTTTTTCTTACAGGAAATCGTTCCAGCTGCCAGAAAACCTGTAAGTCAAAAGCAAAAACAGTATACGCCAGTATAGCCCTTATAGCCCCCCCTTATGCCCTACTATACCTTGCACACTTTCCTTGTCTCTCTACTATACTATGCTAAATGCTATTTGTCATATATATGTAATATTAAAAAGAATTGAATTAACAATCCTAAATCATTATATGGTTTCGTAAATTCAATGCGTAGAATACATGGTTTTCCGTCCGCTTTGCATTATCGCAACAGTGTCTAGCGACAGCCAACTCATTACCCACATGTTTGCCCAGTTCTTTAGGTCCAATTATTCTGTAGACTCCCCTACAACTGGAGACTATCCGTATGCACTTTGTCCGATTAACTCCGCTTATATTCCAGTAATATCATCCGATGAAGTTTTACACTATTTAAAAACCTTAAAAGTGTCATTTTGGCTTGGACCTGATCATATTCCTACCTGTTTCCTTAAAACCTGCGCTGAGAACATCTGTTAGCCTTTAAAAACTCTATTCAACTTGTCACTAAAACATGGTGTTTTTCCGTCAGTGTGGAAGGAATCTTATATATTATTTCTCTAAAGTGTTTTTTGTTAGTCTCCCTTTTTCTACTTTTCTATGTAAGCAATTCCACTAATGAGGTATCATTTGAAAAGTCAGAGGGCCCCTGAGTGGTTATTAGGTAATATTAGTGGTCATAATCTTATACCTTATTTCTCTAGCGTGTTTTTTTGTTAGTCTCCCTTTTTCTACTTTTCTATGTAAGCAATTTCACTAATGAGGTGTCATTTGAAAAGTCAGAGGTCCCCTGAGTGGTTATAAGGTAATATTAATGGTCATAACACCTCTGAAGTCATTAAATTTGTAATTTTATTTATGTTTTTTTTTTAAATTACCATTGTTAAGCCACACTAAGGGTATTTTGTACTGAAGCACTATTGTGACTGCAGCATCGCATACACCGTATACGACAGTGGTGGGCGCACACATTTTATATATTATTTCTCTAAGGCGCTTTTTTGTTAGTCTCCCTTTTTCTACTTTTCTATGTAAGCAATTCCACTAATGAGGTGTCATTTGAAAAGTCAGAGGTCCCCTGAGTGGTTATTAGGTAATATTAATGGTCATAATATTATATATCTAAGGTGTTTTTTGTTAGTCTCCCTTTTTCTACTTTTCTATGTAAGAAATTCCACTGATGAGGTGTCATTTGAAAAGTCAGAGGTCCCCTGAGTGGTTATTAGGTAATATTAATGGTCATAATATTATATATCTAAGGTGTTTTTTGTTAGTCTCCCTTTTTCTACTTTTCTATGTAAGAAATTCCACTGATGAGGTGTCATTTGAAAAGTCAGAGGTCCCCTGAGTGGTTATTAGGTAATATTAATGGTCATAATATTATATATCTAAGGTGTTTTTTGTTAGTCTCCCTTTTTCTACTTTTCTATGTAAGAAATTCCACTGATGAGGTGTCATTTGAAAAGTCAGAGGTCCCCTGAGTGGTTATTAGGTAATATTAATGGTCATAATATTATATATCTAAGGTGTTTTTTGTTAGTCTCCCTTTTTCTACTTTTCTATGTAAGAAATTCCACTGATGAGGTGTCATTTGAAAAGTCAGAGGTCCCCTGAGTGGTTATTAGGTAATATTAATGATCATAACACCTCTGAAGTCAAGAGATTTGTAATTTTATTTTTGTTTTTAATTTACCATTGTTAAGCCACACTAAAGGTATTTTGTACTGAAGCACTATTGTGACTGCAGTATTGCATACACCGTATACGACAGTGGTGAGCGCACACATAATTCAATAATTAAAGGTTCGATAAACTGACAGTTGTCTCTCTCGCACCACTCCCTTAGCTCAGATATTATTATTTCTGTTAAAAAATATTTAGTCAAAAAGTTAATTCTGAATATTTTTTTTCACCTCAAATATTGTATACAAAGATATATTGTAAGTAACACCATGTTTACATCAACTCATTACACTCCGCGAACTATTAGAACAGTCTGCTTTTATCTGTGGCTACAAAGAGGGATGAGTTTGCTGTGTATTTCTGTCTGCGCATGGGCCCGCTTGTCTTTCATAATACCACTTCATAAAAACGGCAGCAGGTTTTCTATAGAAAATTATCGAGGCATAGCGAAGCTCTCCGCTATCCCCAAATTATTCGAAGCAATTTCCGTTCATCAGCTGACATCCTTACTAATATTATAAATCCGAAAGTGAGTTTGTTTGTTTGCTACGCTTTCACGATTTAACTACTCAACCGATCATCACGAAATTTTATACACTGCTGTCATTTAGCCCAACTTAAAATATAGGATAGATTTAATCTCAATTGGACAAGGGGGCGTGGCACCTCCCAAAAAAACTGAATTCTTTATACTGCATTACTCAGGAAATATTTTGGATATATTACTGGAACTTTGTATGGAGATATATAAAATCATTATTTACTCATGGATGATTAAGGGAGTTATTTATTTCAAAACAATATTAAAAAATGGATGTCAAGAGGCTTAAAAAAACTGTAGTTTGAATAAATTTTGAAAAGGGTTGCCACCTGTTTGAAAAGCCAAGTTTAAATTAATTATACGCAAGCTATCTGAAGAATTAAAATATGGTTGCCTAACGAAATATTGTTAAGAAACCTTTAGTTTGAAAGTTTTGAATAATCTTTAAGTCTTTCACAAGGGTTGCCACCTCTTTAAAAATTAAATTCAATTATTTTAAATTAAGTATTACAGTAAAAGGCGCGCAATGGTCCTGGCGGTTGATTTATCGGTGGTGACACAACTCAACCCTGGTGTCTCCGAATGAAGCTTCAAATAATACTGGCAAAACACATCCATTGGGGCAATCATAACATACAAGAGTTCGATATACTCAGTGGTGCAGCAGATCTATTTAATCTGATATTCACGGCCCGTTTTCTAACTTGGCGATTAGCCAAGTAGATCATAAATAAGGTTTTTAGTAACAACTTAACTCCAGCGCGAACTCGCAAGTGAAATTGGGAAACTACACTATCCTGAGAGCCACTCAAAAGCACACAAAAAACTTTGTTAAAATCGTTCCGAGAATTTAGGAGGATTTCACTCAAAAACACAGATACAAAAGAATTATATGTATGTGTTTGTATGGTGCCATGCCCTCTTTAGAATTACCCCACTTTTCTCCATGAGTATAAGATTGATTTCATATATTGCCGGACCAAGTTCCAGTATTTTACCATGAACACTTCCAGAGATATGCAATATGAAAAAATCGGTTTGTATGGGAGGTGCCACGCTCCTTTTATACACCGAAATTTTGTTTAGCCTATAACCGTACTTGGGGCATCTGGGGCAGGTGTCTGAAGTTTCAAAAAAATCGGTTCGGCCGTTTTCGAGCTTTGCGAACACATAAAAAAACAGCTTTCAAAATATATATTAGTATAGAAGATTGGTATGAATCTAAATGGTTTTGAATGTGTACCACAATATGTATCACATAGGTTGCCATCTTTTTAAAAAGGTAAATTCAAACTATTCAATATTTTGAATGATTAGTTATAATATGGGTATCAATCAGAATGGGTTTTCAAGGGTTTCATTTCAATATTACTTTAAGAGATTTCCATCTGTTTAAAATGTCGAATTCAGTTCAGGGGATACGTTAATTGAAAAAGTATGACAGAGAAAGTTTTAGGTTGAAAATAATTTGAAGATGGTTAAACAAATTTTAAACCTCCTGTTTTTTAATTGAGTTTACTTGAAATAAATTTTACTCAACGAAGCACGTAGAAATTTCATACACTCAGCGAAGCGGGTGAGGGCGATCTAGTATTCTATATCTTCTTCAACTTCACAATCTCAACACGGGTTTTCTAAAGGAAAATCTACTATCGCTAATTTATTGGAGTTTACAACTCATGTCTCAAACGATTTTAGAGAAAATGCTCATACCGATGTAATATACACCGATTTCAGTAAAGGTTTTGACAAAGTATGTAACTCGTTACTCATCCGTAAACTCGACCTAATCGGCTTTCAGTCCAGTATTCTTTAATGGATCTCTTCTTACCTCTCTGATAGAATGCAAAGAGTTATTTTTAAAAGGTGTTCTTCCAACACCATTAAAGTTTCTTCAAGAGTTCCTCAGGGAAGCCACCTTTGTCCGCTTCTGTACGTGATATTCACTAGCGATACTTCTTCTGTAATAAAATATTCAAAAATTTTAATGTAAGCCGATGAAACTTTTTGAAACATTATCCTCTATCGAAGAAAGGTCTGTGTTACAAGCAGATCTAGGCAATGTGGTTAGTTGGTGTAATGAAAACTATATGCCACTAAACCTTAAAAAATGTAAAGTTATGTGTTTCTCTCGAAGGGCAGTTCAACAAGCTGTTTATTCAATATCAAATTATAATCTGGAGCAGGTATCCAATTTCGTCGATCCATTGTGACTCCAAACTCAATTTTAACCTTCATGTTAATGTTACAGTCAATAAAGCCAAAGACGTATTTGCATTTTCGAAGCGATGGTCAAAAGGGTTCAAAGATCGTACACACTTTTCCTGAATTAGTTAAAAGTTCACTAAAACGTACGACAAAAATTGAAAACGCAACTTTGTTCGTTATCACCTTCGTAAGCAAAATCCATTTTCATTAAAATCGTACCAGCCTTTTTTTGCGAAATATTCACATTCAAAAATGGCAAAATTATAAAAATTTCAGTACAAACTTTTGTTCTCATATTTGTTTTTTAATTCATTGGATGTAATAAGGATAACAGTTATAAGTAACTAGCTGTACAAAATCCCGTTCTTTGCACTGCAGAGACTAAAAAAGAAAAACTGAACAGCCCTTGGCTCGTTAACACATAATTCTTTTGCAGAAAAATCGTGAATAGGGTATTTCTTGTTTTGATTTATTTTTAATAAATATTGTTATCGTTTCAATACGTTCTGATTTATTGATAGTGATACAATACACCATGTCGTATTACCTAAGTCAAGGGTTCCCAAACTCTTTTCACCTCGGCACATTTGTCCTAAAAAAATTTCGCGGCACCCCTACTCTTCAAATGTCTACGAAACAAGAAAACACAATGCAACTTTATGCTCCTTTAGCTTTAATGTGAGAACTGAAATTGTTTTGATGGTTTCATTATTTCCTTTAAGTTTATTGGGAGCTTTGGACAATTTTACCCTGAAATCATTTGACGCTGAAAGCTTGCTGGTGTATTTGTTTTTAACCGACTTCACAAAAAGGAGAAGGTTATCTATTCGTCGGAGCATTTTTTTATTATTTTTATTTTTATGTATGCTACCGCATACCTTTGGACCACTGTAACCGATTACTATAATTCTTTTTTTTAAATAAAGTGTTACCTCACAGGTAACTGTGATTTGGTTTAAATCCGATCATTGGATCATGAAGAGATTAACGATAATCTTAAATTTTTATATGGGAATTGAAGTCGGTTTTGTTTTTTGCTTAAAAATTACTTTTTTATGTAAGCATTAGTTGAAAATGCAGTCTCACATAGAAATGTAAAAGTCACTAGTATTTTTGATGCAATCTTGCCAACACCAGTGCATACACTTGCATCCAGAACTCTCTTGGCTCACTTCGTAGCATTTAATATTCAAAGTATCTTCACTGATGTCCAGAAGGTTTTCAAAAGCTTAATTTGTCATCTCAGTAGGTTAACTTTTCGGGTCACATGAAAACGGGTTTATTATCCAGCTGTAGACATCCTCAGAGTCAATGTTGGGAAAATATTCGACAATGGTTTTTTCTAAACCTTCCAAGTTAACGCTGGTAATGCGAGTTAACGCTAAGAAAATAACTTTTACAGCCAATTTTACGAAAGCAATTTAAGTGAAAAATGTTTTTANCGGGTTTGTAATCCAGCTGTAGCATCAGAGTTAATGTTGGGAAAATATTCGGCTGGTAATGCGCGTTAACGCTAAGAAAATAACTTTTATATCCAATTTCACGAAAGTAATTTAAGTGAAAAATTTATTTTAATTTTTTTGAATGGAATTTTTTATATGGAAATTGACAGAAAATAAAAAATCATTTCCATTTAAATTGCTGGTGAAACCGGCTGTTATCAATTTTCTTAGCGTTAACTTCGAAGTTAGATATGTACGTTTTTCTGATTTACTTTGTTTATTTATGCAATTTGTTAGAAATTCTAAAATATACATGTTACAAATAAAAAAATTTCGACGTGCTAGAAGAAACCAAAGACGTATTTTAATTTCGCAGGCCTATGTTATCTTCGCAGCGTCATCCAATACGGGTTTTAAATCTAGTGGCGGCATCTTCCTAGTCGCCAGGGAATACCGACGGATCATACAGTGACTTCTCGTGGCGTTTTCTGCCTCTTGCGTCATCCTAGACATCGCTCCTTTCGTTTTTCCAACCACTGCAAATATCCGCACACTTTCAAACCATTTTTCTGTACAAATTCGTCGAACGCTTTAAAACTTTCGACGCTAGTGGTGTAAGTCTCAAGTACTTCGCTCATCAAAAGTTCTTCTTCGATTTGTATTACGAATGGGTACCTCACTAACACGAGAAGAAAATTAATAGCGTTTTCTTTTCTCAAAAAAAGTTCTGCCCTTTTATATGGGAACTCTTGCTTTGCGTTGCCCTGAAACCTGAGAAAATGTTGCGTTCTTTATATGAGAATGAAACAGAAAATATACTACTCCATCACAATTTATTTATAGAACTTAATAAAGCTGAATTATTCACTTGGCCTGTAAGTCTTTAACAATTTCAAAGCAAAACACTTATTTCTGATAGGGAAAATAATTGCATTTTTACAAGATTAAATTAAAAATCAACCATGCAACTCTCACCCTCACGTTTATTTGAGGGCAGAAAAGGCAGCACTTTCGCCGGATCAGAGCGCAACCTGCTGAGAAAAGAACACGGCGCCTTGTCAAAGGGCTGAGAAAAGAACATGAAAATGTGACAGCGCTAACACAAGGCAGAATAAGTGCAGCATTTTTTCGAGAAAAGGAAACGCTATAAGTCCCACTACGCTTACGCTTAAGAGCGAAATACACCACACAAGCGGCTTGACAAACCAAGCGAAATATCCCTTTGCTGCAAGCCATTTGTGTTGTGTATGGGGTTTGACGAGCCGCTGAAAGTTAATTTAATAAAAATACAATTTTTTGATTTTCTGGCCGCCATGTTGAATTTTGATCAAACCGCTTGCGTTGTTTATGGAAAGTGTAAAGAATTTGTCCGCACCACTAGTATACTCTAGCCACTAGCGGCACCCCAGGCATACGCTCCCGGCACCCCAGGGTGCCGAGACACCCACTTTGGGAAAGCCTGACCTAAGTCATGAAGAAAACAGAAAAAAAGTATATGAACCATAAGGAAAAAATAGTGTTGGATAAAAAGAAAGTCGATTTTTTTTCAACTGACTGAAAAATGCGTTGATCTCATTGGCGCACCCAGGAATATATTTTGGGAGGGGTTTATAATTCTAGAGATATATCACCAGAAAATTCTGAAAATTCGATTCAGATAATATGCTCTTTAAAATACATGTATGCTAGTTTTATGTACATTATGTAATAAATAAATACACTTTTTAAAGTTTCATAAATATCACTTTATTTGCATAAAATTAACAAAGATCTCAAACATTTTTAACCGACTTCAAAAAAGGGGGAGGTTATCAATTCGTAGGAATATTTTATGTATGTATTATGTAAAATGGATTTTGGTTACGTAGGTGGTAACGAACAAAGTTGCATTTTCAATTTTTGTCGTACGTTTTAGTTAACTTTTAACTAATTCAGGAACAGTGTGTGTAACAAAAGCTCTTTTTACCACTTTTGTTCAAGGTGTATGAATGTTATGAAAAAATGATCTTTTCAATGATACCTTTATTTTATAAATAGAGCAAGAAATAGTGAACTTATAAGGAATGCTGCTGACCCAATTCCGTCATTTTTATTATGAAGGTAGTCTATATGTAAAATTTTAACCAAATCGAAAGCCATCGCGCTGAATCTTCTTAGGTTTAACTTGGAATAGCCACATACTAAAGTCAACCTCTCGACTTCAGCTGTTATTCTTTATTGCCACAGATATATTCCACCAATATTTGTACTTTGTCTTTGCCTTATACTTACAATTTTGGATTGCCGTTATCAAATTATTTTTTCTTAACATATTTTTCAGTGTACCCGAGGTCGGGCTGCTTGGCTAGAACGAGGTCGACGTTGCAGTGTACAAGAAGCGCAACAACAAGTAGCTTGCCATCGCCGATGGGTGAAACGCAACCGGGTAAGTATTGTGCATACTAAACTTAACCTAATTTGAAAAAGTGGGTTGCGATTTACTTCTTTTAAAAAAAATTAAATGTTTCATTAAAGAGCCGTCAATTTTAGAGAACGTATATTTATTTTTGATAGGCATAAAGAAAATCTGCCGAATACAATTTATTAATATTAATTGCACCTGGTTTCCAGGATTTCTGGTTGTGGAATAACCTAATATTACCCTTATGGAGTCCTGGGCAATGAAGTGGCAGATATTCTCGCCAGAAAGGGGCTGCACAGGGATTCATAGGCCCAGGACCCTTTACCGGTCTTCCATGGAGCTCCGTTAGACGGAACTACTATATCTGGATGAAGAACGGAGCACAACATTACTGGACCAATACGGAAGGTAACATACAGGCCAAGTCCTTCATTCCGTTTATATCAACAAGGAGAACCGAAGAACTCCTTCACCTCAGTAGGCATGAAGTAAGAATTGTTACAGGCTTTCTTACTGGCCACTGTAGGGTAATGAAACACTTGTCAAATATAGGAGTTGTCAACTCTGACCAGTGCAGGTTGTGTAACGAAGAACAGGAAACAGCAGAGCACATTATGTGCCACTGTGAAGCACTTACCAGGATCAGACTTCGCTTCCTAGGATCACCGTACCTAGAAGCACACGACCTGAATGGTATTCAGCCAAAGAACCTCGCGAGGTTTCTTAACAGTACGTGGATCAAAGATGATCTGTAGTTGAATAGAGGTTTGTTACAATAGATCGTTTCGGTCGCGGTAAGTAGGTGACCTGCTCCCTCCTCTAAATCTAATCTAATCTAATCTAATCTACCCTGACGGAAGCAAGTGTTTTTTTTTAAGATTAAAACAAATGCAATGAGTAAATGTTTCGAATTTCGATACTTTTTTTTACTCAAAGAAACAATTTGTGTTTTGGAAGTATGAAAAAGCATCTGTGAAGTGCAGAATTCAATCGTTTTCAAAAGAAACATACTGACTTTGAAGTTGTTTAAACGCAATTCATTTTAAAGTAGTTGAAATTAAAAGCAGAGTTAAATTAAAAACAGTCATCTTTAAGGTACAGTCCAACCTTTTACAATATCTATTCAACGGCTTTATTAGTCCTAATCTGAAATGCAATAATCACTGAAAATTAGCGCCGCTTATGGTGAAAGGCATTGATATTAAATATATATTTAAACTAAAGCTTTCTTAACCCTTTCAGTACATTGCTTCTAAAAATTTTTAAATATTTATACCGGCTAATTTTGGATNTTATATCAACAAGGAGAACCGAAGAACTCCTTCACCTCAGTAGGCATGAAGTAAGAATTGTTACAGGCTTTCTTACTGGCCACTGTAGGGTAATGAAACACTTGTCAAATATAGGAGTTGTCAACTCTGACCAGTGCAGGTTGTGTAACGAAGAACAGGAAACAGCAGAGCACATTATGTGCCACTGTGAAGCACTTACCAGGATCAGACTTCGCTTCCTAGGATCACCGTACCTAGAAGCACACGACCTGAATGGTATTCAGCCAAAGAACCTCGCGAGGTTTCTTAACAGTACGTGGATCAAAGATGATCTGTAGTTGAATAGAGGTTTGTTACAATAGATCGTTTCGGTCGCGGTAAGTAGGTGACCTGCTCCCTCCTCTAAATCTAATCTAATCTAATCTAATCTACCCTGACGGAAGCAAGTGTTTTTTTTTAAGATTAAAACAAATGCAATGAGTAAATGTTTCGAATTTCGATACTTTTTTTTACTCAAAGAAACAATTTGTGTTTTGGAAGTATGAAAAAGCATCTGTGAAGTGCAGAATTCAATCGTTTTCAAAAGAAACATACTGACTTTGAAGTTGTTTAAACGCAATTCATTTTAAAGTAGTTGAAATTAAAAGCAGAGTTAAATTAAAAACAGTCATCTTTAAGGTACAGTCCAACCTTTTACAATATCTATTCAACGGCTTTATTAGTCCTAATCTGAAATGCAATAATCACTGAAAATTAGCGCCGCTTATGGTGAAAGGCATTGATATTAAATATATATTTAAACTAAAGCTTTCTTAACCCTTTCAGTACATTGCTTCTAAAAATTTTTAAATATTTATACCGGCTAATTTTGGATCTTTCATTTTAAAAATCACATGAAGAAATGTGTAAATCAGGGTCAGAGTCCTATGAATAATACCTAATAACTTTTCCGAATCTCAATTCCACGGAAAATTGGTTAAAATTTTTCAATAGATTATATTACTCACTATCGACTTTGCTGCCACTTTTTACTATTGTGACAAACACGGTCAACTGCAACAGCAGCTTGTGCTTTAATCTTACTAATCTTACTAATATCTTACTAATATTATAAATGTGAAAGTTTGTATGTTTGGATGTTTGGGAAATCATCACGCGGAAACGACTGAACGGATTTGCATGAAATTTTGTACGCAGATAGCCTATGGGCCAGATTGGTTAATAGGCTATTTTTTTATGTTAAAAATGTTTAATTTATTTAATATGCGGGAACGACAGAAGGGATTTGCATGAAAATTTGCACACACATAGCTTATGACCTAGATTGGGAAATAGGCTACTTTTCTTAAGAGTTGTCACCTGTCAAAAAAGTTTCATTAAATTAATACGCGGAAACGACTGAATGGATTTGCATGAAATTTCGCAAGCAGATATCTTATGACCTTCAGTGGGAAACAGGCTAATTTTTTTGGAAGAGTTGCCACCTGTTAGAAATGTTTAATTTAAATAATACGCGGAAATTAATGAACTGATTTGCATGGAAGTTTTCACACAGATAGCTTATGAGCTAGGTTGGAAAATAGGCTAC
>NW_016157472.1:170678-178528 GCF_001687245.7 Rhagoletis zephyria
AATTGATTTTTCTATGCTGCATATCTCTGGAGGTGTTTATTGCAGAGGACTGGAGCTTGGCACCGAGATGTGTATACAAAATTAATTCCATACTGATGGAGAAAAATTTGCGTTATTCGAAAAGGGGACATGGTTCCTCCCGTACAAATTTACTGTTTTATACTGCTTATCTCTAGAGGTGTTCATGGTAGAGTCCTGGGGCTTGGTACTGGGGTATGTAAAATCAATTCTAAATTAATGGAAGAAGATTAGGGTTATAAGAAAAAGGGGCGTGACACTTCCAGTTCAAATTTACTTTTTCTTGCCACATATCCCATTTTGCATTCTGGCAACGTTTGAGCCATTGGCCTAACCCAAAGTTGTTTTATGTATTTATCTACTTAAAATAGTTTCAAATCTGATAAATTTTAAAATACAAGTCACTTTTTCTTTGCACAAGTCACACAACCGCACATTTTTTGCCACCAGTTTCACCTATGAGTATCGCTTTATAAAGAAAAAGTTCCAAATTCTACATCCAAGTTTATGTTTAACAAAATGTTTAATGAAGAGCTAAACTTGAGTTTTCATGCACTAATAACAGATTCATGTAAACGGTGTGATTTATTATCTATCAAATTGAAAGCTTGTCGAAATTCTGTAGGCAAACTGAGACTTTAAAAAGAGAAACAACTTCATTTGATTAATGCAAATAGTGCGAGAAAGGGTATAAAAATGTATGATGATGAAGGTATCATTTCGTTTGATCTAATGAAAACTCTACCATTTACAATAATAACTACGGGAATATGTTATTATAAACGACAACTATGTACCTATTTCTGGGCATTCATAATATAAAAAATAATGAGGTGTATATGTTTACATGGGATGAGCTTCACTGGGATCACAAGAAATTGGTTGCTGCTTATACCATGTTCTGACCGACATCGAAAACATGGTTTCGCTGCTAAAACTGGTTTTCGACCTAAAACATGTGTTTTCGTCCATGTAAAATCTGTGAAATGAAAACCAGTTTTCGCTGAAAACTATTTGAAAACTCACGTTCCACTCATTCCAATCGGTGTCTTCACTAGTTTTTTTCGATTATTTATCGAAGTGGAAGTCGTTTTTTCTCATCTTTAATACGCTATTTCGTATTTATTGTTAATTGGCTGGCCAAACTAAAATAAGAATGAAAGTAAGAGGTTGCTAATGAAAAGAAAATGTGTAATGTAATACCCCTATATTGGCAGTTAGAGCTAGTACCGTCCGAAAACACTACAGTACAGATATATCAATAAACACGTACGAAAGAAAAGGAACACATACGTTTATAAATAAACATGTACACAACACATATACAAAAATGGCACTCAAGTACACATTACATTGACAAAAAGGGTACTAGACTGTCTCGCTTTGATTTCGGAATGCTTACACATTGAGAAGTTAGCTTTCTGCCAATATAGAAGTATTACATATATGGGAAAAGCATTTTGGTTTTGTTTCCGTGTAGCAAAACTGCTATCAGAGGATGTAAGAAATGCCAACAAAAACACTAACAGCCGGTGTGAACAGCCTTCAGCCCACAATTCCAAAACTCGTTTTCAAAGTGTTTTCGTTGTCGGTCAGAACATGGTATTAATGTATTTTCTTAAAAATATTGTATAATGCAAACACATCATTATGTATGTCTTCTGATCAATGTGGTGGCCAAAACCGCAATATTAGATGGAACTCAGTTAATTGTATCGAATCCTAGTTTTTCTGTAAATAAAATTGATAATAAATTCCTGGTCAGTGGGCATTCATATATGACTTGCGATCAAGATAAATCTTTAAATATATTTTTGCACCTTTTGACTGGAATCAAGTAATTTTAGCTGCAAGAAAAACAAGACCATTTAAAATCATTTCTATGCTATGACAAAGGACACATTTTTCATGAAAGTAATTAAAAATAAACATAACTAATCGAAAAGTGTCTGTGAACAAAAGTTGAGTGGCTAAAAATGCAATGCTTAATGTTTCATGAAATGCACCGATTTAAATTTCGTTACAAGTATTCCATCCGAAAAAAAGAAACTCAATCATTACTGAAAATCTTGATACCTTATATCCTAATGGTCATGCAATCAGTGATAAAAAAGAATGATTTGTTGGAATCGTTAAATTTTATACCACCCACACATCATAGTTTTTACAAAAACTTGAAGACTTCAACAATAGAACTTGACGTTATTTTCATTGATGATCAAATTGACGAATAAATATTTATATTTAATTATATAGCTCTAAATGATTGTTAGTAATTTTTCTATTGTTTTTTAATAAAATTACCCACTTGTTTGCATATTTGTCTTAATTACGGTCTAACCTTCGAACTACTTATATGTATGAAATTTTGTAAGTCAAAATGCAAAGGTGGCCTAAGCCACAAAAAATATATAAAAACGTGATTTTATTTGTATATAAACTATTTTACTTTAAAATATATCTTACAATTAACTTAAACGAGACACTGGACTTCTAATGTATTACAATATAATGAAAATTTTTTGGTTAAAATACATGCATAACAAAAATTTCTTTAATCTCCATACTACATAATTGTGGGTTAGGTTAATTCCGCTCTCACGGCCTCAAATAATAACAATAATAATAGATTGGCGCTTACACATATGTTAGTGTTTGGCCGAGCTTCTCCTCCGACTTGTGGCGTGCGCCTTGATGTTGTCACACAAAGCGGAGGGACCTACAGTTTTACGCCGAATCCGAACGGCGATTGTTTTTTTTTTTCTATGAGAAGCTGTTTTTCATGGCAGAAATACACTCGGAGGTTTGCCATTGGCTGCCGATTGACGACCGCTGTTAAGAAAAAAAAATTTCTATATTTTTTGCGATGTTGCTTTGACCAGGGCTTGAACCCAGGTGCTGATGAGTGAAAACGCGCACTGCTTGCCACTACACCACAGCGGCCTCAAATATGGAATGAAAAAATAATAAAATAAATATTAAAGCACTAAAAAAAATTATATTTTAAATTCACTTTATAATCGTCTATAGTAAAATTTAACACTAAACTTATTGAAAAAAAAAAAACTAAACAAAAAACGGCGCCGCGGAGTTCACTAAAGCAGAGGTGGCCAAAACTGACACAATCATATATTTCAACTTTGCTAAACGACGAGAGAATGAAGAGAATAAGTCGCTCACGTGTCTGATGCAAACAGTGTTGTCAACGATTTCAAGTCGCAAATTATAAGAAAGAGGGATTTTTTTATTATGTAAATAGTGTGAAAGGTAGAGATTATATTAAAGAATTAACCTTTTAATATGGTTTAATTCACTTTCATTGTTGACTAAGAGTTTTTATTATAATTAAAATTAAAACTAAAGCAAATAAATTAATTTGTATTTTAAATCAAAAGAAAGGGGACTTTTAGCATTATTTTAAATTCATCTTTTTATTTATGTGCATTTGTACCTAATAATTTATTATTTCAATATTTGGGAGTAAGGGTAAATGGCGCTATAATGGCGCTTAACAGAAAAGTTTGTCGCCCGTGCGATTTCTTCATGACACATCAAACATTGGCCTCCCTTCCCATTACTAGTGAGTAAAAAATCTACATCCGAATCCATGTTAAACATTAGTTGCGTTCCCCAACTTTTCTGGGTTAAAACCTGTAAAACTGTCAAATAGCAAAAGAAGCCAGAGAACCGAGTACGGGAACGCTTTCTGGTAAATTCCTGTAAATTCTTGCAACTTCTTGCGAGTTTGGGAACGCAACTATGTCTGGAGAAATAAACTACCGATTTGAAATGGAGTGTGAGCCAAAGCACTTCGCTCTTTCAAAGCGAATTGAAATTCAGTTTATACATATGTTTTGAATCGCGGCGAAATGAATTAAAGCGACTTATGCATGCGTATAAACGTAGTAATATAGTATGCTCATGTATGTGTGAAAGCAGCGCAGTTTTTCTCTTGTACGTGTGAAAGCAGAAGAGAAAAATTTGGCGCGCCATTGCACTAAAGTGTGGAAGCGCGAGATCTCTTTTTTCGTACATTTTGAGTGAAAAGCGTAGTGTATGCTTGGCTTCGTCATTATTAAACGAATGACGAATTTGGTAACTTGTCACAAAAACTTTTTGGAAAATTTCAACGGGGATATAAAAAATGCTTGATTGCCAAGCTGAATTCAATGAAAATCCTTGGGAGCATCACATCGCGTAAAGTGGATAGGATTGCAACATTTTTCCAACGTAGGGTAGCAGAAAAAAGAAATTTCGTGACTCTGAGAGAAATTTCAACAAATATCCGGCAAACTTCGCGCAGGCTGTCCCCAAAAAAATATAAATTTGTAATTAAGGATGGAGACTCCAATCACTTGTTCGCACTTAATTTAAGGGGCCCTTATTATATTTTTTTGCCTATTGTTTCAATGGTGCTATCATTTATTAACGCTTTAAAGTGGGAGTATCCCAAGGATATGAACGAAAATGTAAACATTTAGCTTGCAATATGATGTTTATATGCGCAAGGGTTCCTCCCACCAAATTTTTAAACTTTTCAGCCACTAGGTCGCTATAATTTCTTAACTGGTTTAAACGGTCAATGGAGAGAACAATTCGTCAGCTTGGTAACAGTGTAATTTTCAAGTTTTTCGGGCAGGTACTAAATATTTTATTAATTTGACAATATTTAATAAATTCGGCCAGGGACAGCTAAGTTACGTATCTGCTAATCTGAAATGTATGATATATCTGTTTGTGATCACCGATGATAAAGCTTATCCTAAAGATATGTTGCTCAAGCGATGGGAAAACTTTAGCTATGCTGTCAGGGATAAAAAGAACCCATTACTTCACTAACAAAAAACAGCAAAAACAGAACATCATACGGTTTGACAGGTAACAGCCTCATTAAAAGTGTAGTACTATTTAAAAATAAGGTACTTTACAATAGTGGTATTCACCAAATTGAGCAAGAGGCCTGGCAGTCTGGCACAAGAACAGAAAAGCTCAAGCAACGACTGTTGTCAACTTGCTCACTTTGTTGAATACCACTAATGACTGAGAGAGACAGAGGAGATGAAGGATCCGATCAAGGATTATTCCGTCATTAGGTGGCAGAATCTTTTATGTGTTCGTAAAATCCGATTTTTTGATAATTAAATATAGTTTAGTTATCTAATAATGTGCATTTGTGTATGTATACATGTTCAACTTGTCACACCCGTCATAATGTAGAGTCACACCCGTCACAGTTGAATTTGGAACATGTAATCTATAATTTCCAATAGAGGTAAGCAACTTTGGCGTAAATATTGAAAATGTTTATTTAACTGTGCAACGAACTATTTGAAATCATAAGCAGAAGACATAATTAGCAGAATAACTCTGATACAAGTAAGTAGTAGCTAATTTGGTTTGCGTACTCGTCACACCCGTCACAGTGACTAAAATTCATGTAACTAGTTTGGATTAAATTGTTTTTGAAAGTTTTTTCGAGGCATTGTGTATACCTCGGAAAGCTATTAGAAAATACTCGCTTTAAAGGATTTTATATTACAGTTTAAAAATTAAGCCTTAAAATGTGAGTTGAAATGTAACCCGTCACCGTGGAATGAACCATATGTAGATACGCTGGGAAGAAGTTAAGAAAATATTTAAATTTATATTTTGCCACCTACTTAACCGATTTGAAATACTATAACTTTGGCCCGATGTTTGTAAGTACCAGAATAAGAAGAGATAGACCCATGAAAATGTATACTCATACATATGATCAGAACATCGAGCTGAGCCGATTTAGCCATATGGACACCGAACTTCAGTTGGGTGGACAGTGGCTAAAATTACAGACGGTAATTGGAAACTGAAAGCTGGCAACTGCATTTCTGTGGTTGCCGCGGAAATTTTGATTGAATTAATTTATTTCTTTTTACAACTATTTCTTCAGCTTATTTTCACTCAAGTCTTAGTTGCTGGTTCTTCAAAACTTTATTACCTTCAACTTTAAAGAACTTAACTATACATAGTTCCTATTCATAATATACATTTCGATTTCAGTGGCGTTGCGCCCAACATCAATAATCGACCCAATTTTGGACGACACAAAATAAATATCTAACTAGCTGAGTTGGGCATCTTTTCGCTTTGCTCTGCCGCTAAAACGATCTTTGTGGCATGCTTTGTGCATTTTCATATATTTCATCCTATCTGCCATAGCGAATCTGTCGCGCAAATCGAAGCAAGCGTCTGGCATCAGCTTAAAGATTTTTTGAACATGAATATAAAAACCGTGCCGATTTTTTTGAATTTTTATGTAAATGTGTTTCGCGGTCATTGGAGATCCATGTCCGTCTGTCTGTCCGTCCGTCAGTTTGTATGCAATCTAGTTACTCAGTTTTCGAGATATCCGACTGAAATTTGGTAAGTGATTGTAGTTTTTTTAATGTATTAATCATTTGTCGGAAACGGAAAAATGCGACCACTATAACATAAAGCTCCCATATAACTGATTGTTCAGATATGCGATTTTTTTATAACTCCTCCATTTATGCAGCTAGGAACATCGTACAACTTTCACCCATTATAAATAGAATACTTACAGTGAAAATTACAAAGAGCGGTTTACTATAACCTATAGCCTCCAACAACAGATAGTTCAGATATTGGGTTTTACTTTAAACTCCTTTATTTGGACAGCTAAAACCGAGAAAATTCGTGAGCTATTTTCTAAATAATCACACAAACTCTTCTGAGAAAATCGTAAAGATCGGTGCTTTATAAGCTTTATCTCCTATACCACTGATAGTTCAGTTATATCTCCTTTATGAAGGCAGTTAAAACCATTCAATTGTGTTACCAGTTTACATCCCGATCACACACAGCATTGAAAATCACTCAGATTGGTGCTTTATAAGGTACTAGCAGAGCACCCGACGTCATCCGGGATCCGCATAATTTAAAGGAGAGAAACTATTTTCTTTCTGTTTAAATTAAGGCATCCTTATGAGCCATACTTTTAGCTTTATCGTGCTTCAACTACTATATATTGATCATAATTTGTTGTGCTACAAATATTGTTACATTATTAATATTAGGTGGATTAAGGTAATGATAGAAGATTTAAATTAAAATTAGTCTACTACTGTACATTCCGTTTAGCTGCCTATTCGCTTAGCTGTTTTAGAATAGCTGCACTTTTCTGGTAGAATNAATGTCTTTATTAGTCAGATGAATAATGTGGAGAAAGCAGCTTGGTTGAGTTTTCGAGAGGTTGTAGAAAACTTCTTGGGAAATCGAAAAAGTCCACAATATAAAGAAATAGTGGCCAAGATGATAAATAACTATGAGAAGTTAGGATGCTTGATGAGTTTGAAACTGCATTTCCTACACTCTCATCTTGACAAATTTCCGGAAAACGTAGGACATTTCAGCGAAGAACAGGGTGAACGATTCCACCAAGACATTAAAATTGTTGAAACTCGCTATCAGGGAGCGTGGGATGTCAATATGTTGGCAGACTTTTGCTGGATGCTCAAAAGAGAATCACTTGAACAGAACAACAAGCGTAAAAGAAATCCTCTCCACAGAACGTTTGAAGAGAAAAGACCACGATATAGTTCAAAAAAAGAAAACCATTAAAATATTATCCGCTTTTGTAGCAGCATTCTTATTATTTATCAATCAGCCCTTTTTAGGGCTATACATGATGTACAAAATCCGATCGAGCAACCTCCCCGCGGTGTACATCGGGTAATGCCAATGCCGACGGTACAAGGATTTAGAAGATTGGTCTTAATTAAATGAATGTAATAATAAAGTCATTGTTTGAGGTTAGAAAAAATGTCTGATTT
>NW_016157472.1:184966-186022 GCF_001687245.7 Rhagoletis zephyria
TACATACTAAAAACTTCTTAATACATATCTCTGGAAGGATAGAAAATCTCTCGAAGTATTTTAAATTTGTTATGGAGATTTATTTTATAAGTGCCGTACTGACAGGTTAAATTTCATTAAATGGAAAAGGGAGAGCCGGGTTCGCCTTATAATCTTGAGCTCTCTTGAGGCATTTGCTACAGTAATGAGAAGTGGTATTTTATCAAGGCCAGGATACTAAATTTGAGTTGGAAATATTAGAACCCGCCGTGGCACCTCCAAGAAGGTTACACGTTCACGCGTCGTATACCTGGAACCATTTTAAGGTAAACATAGAGGGATTGATATCTTTCGTATGCCTAGCGCGCAGAGGAGATTTTACAATTTCATAGTTTTAAACGGGCTAAATACCTTAACTCGCTTAAAAAATAACGAGCTATAACGAAATGGGCACAGAAATAAAATCTAACATCATTAAATTATTTTTCATATTTGTATAAAAGCGTGGGGTGAAACCCGCGGGTATAAGCTAGTATATGTATAAAAAAAAAAACTGCTAAAAAGTCAGATCGAGCTTAACAACTTTTAGGGCCGTTTCCTCATCTAACCTTTAGATTACCGGCCACTTTATCGTCTCGATATACGAGTTTGTGTTTTCTCATCAGCGCATTAATTTCTCGAATCGATGAATTGTTGCTCACCCGATGCAACCTCTAAAAATGTGTACCCAACTTTAAATTTTAGTTCGGTTTTGGTTCATGAGTCAGATATATTAGATACTAGCTTACACCCGCGGGTTTCACCCCGCGCTTTTATACAAATATGAAAAATAATTTAATGATGTTAGATTTTATTTCTGTGCCCATTTCGTTATAGCTCGTTATTTTTTAAGCGAGTTAAGGTATTTAGCCCGTTTAAAACTATGAAATTGTAAAATCTCCTCTGCGCGCTAGGCATACGAAAGATATCAATCCCTCTATGTTTACCTTAAAATGGTTCCAGGTATACGACGCGTGAACGTGTAACCTTCTTGGAGGTGCCACGGCGGGTTCTAATATTTCCAACTCAAATTTAGTA
>NW_016157472.1:186137-186355 GCF_001687245.7 Rhagoletis zephyria
ATGTATTAAGAAGTTTTTAGTATGTATGGGAGGCGACATGCCTTCTTTTTTAATAACTCACATTTTTTCCATGAGCAATTGATACATTTTTTATACACAACTCTATACCAAGTTACAGTATTCTTCCACAAACACTCCCAGGGATATGTGGCAAGAAAAAGTAAATTTTAACTGGAAGTGTCACGCCCCTTTTTCTTATAACCCTAATCTTCTTCCAT
>NW_016157472.1:186455-190718 GCF_001687245.7 Rhagoletis zephyria
TAGAGTCCACACTCTTTAATTCGGAACCTTAGTTTTGAAAATCGAATAATCGGTGCAGATCTGATGCCGTTAACAAAAGATGGCTTCATGTATTGTAACGGTAAAAAGTTTTATTATAAAAATCACTTTTTAATCTTCTCTATTTATCTAAGTTCTCTCGCACTACGTACGCTACAGCGGAAATGGACGACACCCCATTTCTTTTAATGAAATTATATAATTGGTACTCGTACGTATGTACATACATATGTATGTATGTATATGCATGTGTGTGCACCAATCTATTAAAATCGTTGAATTATTTTTATATCTATTGCAAAATTTTATACAGACAAGACTAAAAAGGAGAAAATAAATAATATAAAAAAAAGTAAGTGCGCCTGGGCCACACTGGAGAAGTGAAACTTACGTTACATACATATCTATTTTATGTCATAACCAATATACATACATACATGCATATGTACATACATACATACATCTGCTTTTGCTTAAGGTTATATTTTTTGTCTTTTTTTCTATCTAGATCCCTACCTCTACCTCTGTCCGTTCTAATTACATTTATGTTATTCTGTTTTCCATTATCTTAATTTTTATCTTTATACTCTATCGATAAAAAATCGATAGTAACATCCAATAAAATATCGGTAACAAAATCGATAAAAATTTCGATAGCGAAAACGATAATAATATTAGTAGCAAAATCTATTAGAAAATCGATAAACATATCGATAACAAACTCGATAAAAATATCCATAACGAAATCGATAAATATCGATAACAAAAGCGAAATATATCGATAACAAAATTAATAAACATCGATAACAAAATCGAAAAATATCGATAACAAAATCGATAAATATCCATAACAAAATCGATAAAAATATGGATAACAAAATCGATAAAAAATATCGATTATTTTATCGATAAGTCCCGAGAATTCCGACAATTTCTAAAATCCCAAAATAATTCCCAGATTGAGTTTCTGTGTCTCTCTACATATCCTTTCCTCTTTAATTACCTATATTTTAATCTTTCTTTCCCCATCTTCATCTTTACTTTTATCGGTATCCTCATCTTCCTCTTTGTCTTTACTTTTATGTTTATAATTTTCTTCATCTACATACATATTCCCCTTCACCTTTGCCCTTATATGTATAAGTAAAGTGTTTGGCCTTCATTTTTGCCTTTATCTTTACGCATCTTTGTTTTTATTTTTTATTTTAACCTTTGCCTTTATCCTTTTCTTTATCTATGTACGAAGTCACCTTTACTTTCGTTCTTGTATTGGCCTTTTTCAAAGTGTTATTCTTTAACCTTTTATTAGCAAATTTTAGTTAAATTAATACCATATGCATACACACAAAAAGCACTTGTTTCAGCCCCAACCATTTCCGATGCACCATTTCCGTTGCATCATTTCCATTAACCTTTTATTTGCAAATTTTAGTTAAATTAATACCATATGCATACACACAAAGAGCAGTTGTTTCAGGCCCAACCATTTCCGTTGCACCATTTCGGTTGCATCATTTCCGTTGCTCCATTTCCGTTGAATTTGCCAATTTACTCCCAACCAACCAACCGCCGCTAAAGCAGTTTCACTTCAAAAAAACTTTTTAATATACAACACTTTTATAGATGGACTAAAAAGTAGAATATAATAATTCTCAGTCCCATAGAATTTGTTTTGATAACTTTTGATTTTGAAATTTTAGCAAAAGTCTTTATAAACAATTTATGAGATTGAAAATGAAAAGCGTGGGGCGCATGTAATAGACCCAGAGACTGAAAATAAAAGATATTTTAAAATTTTTAACATCAAAAAGGCATAGTGAAAAAATTATGCTATAGCTTTTTCAAAGGTACCATTAAACCCATCTCACATTGTAGATTGTGATTCCGCCATGACATTTAAAAATCTGACTTTTATCATTTTGAGCAAATAATACCGATTATATCTGATTTTAATTTTTTAAGGCAAAAATAAAAGTTAAAATTTGCCTTTTACTTTTTTGGGCAGAAAATAATCGGTAATTGTTGCCTTTCTTTTGTGGCAAAAATAAAAGTCAAAGTTACAAATCAAGTATTCCAGAGTTGTGTATACTCGAATTTAATAGTTTTAAAGCTCCTATCTGGATTTTAATAACTCCCTAATACATAAATACCAGGGTTAGATCAAATCTAAATATGTATGTACTATGTATAAATACAATACAGGAAGGCATCTTTTGTTAACGGTAACTGCTCAGATCATTCGATTTTCAAAACTGAGGTTCCAAATTAAAGCGCTTGGGCTCTAAACGTACAGCAAGGTATGAATTTTTTGGAAAGGGTTGCCGCTTTTTTTAAATTATAAAAGCGGCACCGTTCGTTGTATTAGAAAAAAATTTGGTTTCAAATTAGAGGGCTGGGCCTCTAGATGTGCAAGAAGATTTCATTATTTTGAATAGAGTTGCCACCTGCTTAAAAAGTCATAAGACTTACACCGTTCGCGCAATTTAAAAAAATGATATAATATGCCATATAAACGGGCTTGGTCTATAGAAATGCAAGGAAGAACCCCTACTTTTTTTAAAAAGCGTTGCCAACTGTTACAATTTTATTTTGGTGCAGAGCATCAGATTTACACCGTTCTCTCAAGTTCCAAAATGTGGTGTCAAATTAAAGGTATTCACCTATAGACGTGATTTGATTTTTTTAAAGTTGCGCCGCCTAATTAAAAATGCATTGTTTAAAATATGATAGTAAAATATCACAATATGGGTTTTTAATAGAGTTGCTACTTATTAAACACATTTATAACTATGAATGGTAAGTAATGTTTAAGGGCATTCGATATTGCTATCAATCAAAAGCTAGTTAAGAGTTGTTACCTAGATGACAACTCTTGAAAATTCGCATACATTTATACAAAGGCCATTTAACTACCTGTCGTTTGATATCGATATCGAGTGTCCTTAATACGTTACTTACCTTCCATTGCTATATATTTTTTGAAAGGAGGCAACTCTTAAAAGCACGAGCATATTAATTTAGTATAAAAACCCTTTCGCTTTATTTTACTGAGTATCATATTTCAAGCAATAGATTTATAATTAGGTGGCAAACCTTAAAAAAAATTTAACCCAAAGCACATCTCTAGGTGAATACCTTTCACTTGGCACCTCATTTTTAAATCGAGAGAACGGTGTAAATCTGGTGCTCTGCACAAAAAAAATAATTTTTAACAGCTGGCAACCCTTAAAAAAAAAGGCGTTCTTCCTTGTAGATCTATAGACCAAGCCCGTTTATATGACATATTATATAATATATATTGCGCGAACGGTGTAAGTTTTGTAATTTTTTAAGCGGGTGGCAACCGTATTCAAAACATTAAACTTTATTGCACTTCTAGAGGCCCTACCCTTTCATTTTACGCCTAATTTTTTTTAATACAACGGGCGGTGCAGGTTTTATAATTTAAAAAAAGGTGGCAACCCTTTTTAAAAATCTCATACCCTGTTGTACATTTAGAGTCCACACTCTTTAATTCGGAACCTTAGTTTTGAAAATCGAATAATCGGTGCAGATCTGATGCCGTTAACAAAAGATGGCTTCATGTATTGTAACGGTAAAAANTTACGTTTTAAGTTTTATTTTTTGCTCGGAAAATAATGGTTACGTTTTAAGTTTTATTTTTTGCTCGGAAAATAATGGTTACGTTTTAAGTTTTATTTTTTGCTCGGAAAATAATGGTTACGTTTTAAGTTTAATTGTTTTCTCGGAAAATAATGGTTACTTTTCAAGTTTTATTTTTTGCTCGGAAAATAATGGTTAGGTTTTAAGTTTTATTTTTTGCTCGGAAAATAATCGTTACGTTTTAAGTTTTACTTTTTGCTCGGAAAATAATCGTTATTTCATGAGTTTTATTTTTTGCTCAGAAAATAAAACTTAATTTTTGCGTATGCGTATGCGCTTTTTTGCACTTTTTCTTTAGAAATGTGGTTCTCTTTGTTTCTGCCCTGGTATCTGTATTTTCATTACCTACTCCACAGTGGCGTTAAAGGTTCAATGCAGCCGCCCCCTGTCTATTCACGCATGCGCATACGCATACGCAAAAATTAAGTTTTATTTTCTGAGCAAAAAATAAAACTAAAGAATAACGGTTATTTTCCGAGCAAAAAATAAAACTTAAAACGTAACGATTATTTTCCGAGCAAAAAATAAAACCAAAAACGTAACCATTGTTTTACGAGCAAAAAAGAAAACTTAAAACGTAAC
>NW_016157472.1:190743-202602 GCF_001687245.7 Rhagoletis zephyria
ATAATCGTTATTTCATGAGTTTTATTTTTTGCTCAGAAAATAAAACTTAATTTTTGCGTATGCGTATGCGCTTTTTTGCACTTTTTCTTTAGAAATGTGGTTCTCTTTGTTTCTGCCCTGGTATCTGTATTTTCATTACCTACTCCACAGTGGCGTTAAAGGTTCAATGCAGCCGCCCCCTGTCTATTCACGCATGCGCATACGCATACGCAAAAATTAAGTTTTATTTTCTGAGCAAAAAATAAAACTAAAGAATAACGGTTATTTTCCGAGCAAAAAATAAAACTTAAAACGTAACGATTATTTTCCGAGCAAAAAATAAAACCAAAAACGTAACCATTGTTTTACGAGCAAAAAAGAAAACTTAAAACGTAACGATTATTTTCCGAGCAAAAAATAAAACTCAAAACATAACAATTATTTTCTGAGTAAAAAATAAAACTCAAAATATAATGATTAAACTTGATTTTTATAAGTAAAAATTAAAAAATAAAAATCAGTGCCGCTGAAGGTACTCCGAGTAATAAGAAATATATTGGTTTACTCCTTATGCACGTAACATTTCTCCTCTCGTTATTTGCGGTCCCTGATTTATACATAGTACATACATATTTAGATTTGATCTAACCGTGGTATTTGTGTATTAGGGAGTTATTAGAATCCAGATAGGAGCTTTAAACGTATTAAATTCGAGTATACACAACTCTAGAATACTTGATTTGGAAATGTGACTTTTATTTTTGCTTTAAAAAATAAAAGGCAACAATTACCGATTATTTTCTGCTCAAAAAAAGCAAATTTTAACTTTTATTTTTACCTTAAAATAATAAAAAGTAAAATTACCCGGTATTATTTGCTCAAAATAATAGAATTTGTTTTCGTTATTTTATGGCCTTATAACAATTATATTCAACAATTTTTATTGAGCTCGAGACCGTTTTTTAATGAAAACTTATTGTGGAAAAGCAACAATAATTTGAAAAAATGATAGAAGTGCTAGCTATTTCGGAAATCACCGCATTTTCTCATCAGACTTCTTTCAGTAGGATTCGAACCGACGATCCCACTGACTCAGCCAGTTGCCTACGCACTGTGCTAAGTTCGCCTTGTTAATTCTTGTTGCTTATTTCCACTATTTCACATGCTAAGACAACTACGGTAAAACTCGCTTAAGTACCTCACGAAAAATGACAGCTTTTTTAGGTACTTAGGCGGGTTGGGTACTTAAAAGAACCCGCTTAAGTACCTCGATGCAGGTCAAAGTTGGACATATCATTTTGTACCAAATTAAAAATGATATTGTTTGCCACTTATGTTAATTTATTGATTGTTAAGATATTTCAATCAATTAAAATGCAGTTCATTCCCTAGCAAATACCATATAATCCGAAGCGTAAGATTTTGTAGAACACTTAAAAAAAATTCATCATAATTTCAAACTTTTTTTACTATAAGTTTTTTTTTGAGTATACAGTTTTATAGCCCATTAAATTTTAGTGTAATAAAAGTTACCGTTATTTTTAAAATTTGTTTATCGAAGGTGTGTAGTAGAGTGGCCTTTTTGTTGTATGAAAAATTTTAAATGCATGAATCCAAAAGTTTTCGCACAGAATAATGTGAGGTTGGGGATATAAATAAATACGTCATTAATTTAAAAGCCTTCAGGTGATTCCTAGAGGTTCCGGGTTGAGCGTTTTCGACCAACAATGTCGAAATTACACCAATTTCTTTTATTTTGCATTTCTTTTTTTAAGTATATATTAGAAAAATTCTACATTATGCTTTATTTAAAATAATATTAGATATTATTATTATTAGATATTAACTGATATATTGATATAAATGATGGTTTCATATTTTTCTCAGCCTTAATATTATCGTGTACCATGGTTTTTCAATCAATGTCAGACTTTTTGAGCACTTCAAAAAGGTAAATGTATTCAGTTTTCAATAAAAAACAGTTAAGGAATAAAAAATTGGGTTTCATGGTCGTAAAAGCTGAAAATTTAAAATAATAATTTGAATTTCAACATATTTCCTATTAAAAAATCAAAATGATCAACCCGAAACCTCTCGGAATTTCCGGATCCGGAAAAAAAATTTCATATTTATTTTCCTTGCCAACCTCATGCTTTTTGTGCGAAAACTTTCAGTTTTTGAAAATCGACCAAAAAAGGCCGCTCTAGTGTGTAGCGCTGCTACTGAATTTCAAAATACGTTAATATTTTAAGGAAAAGAGCACTTAAGAGGGGAAAATTATAAGTAAAATTGTAAATGGGGCACGAAAAATTGAGGTACTTAGGCGGGTTGGGTAAACAAGCGGGGAGGTACTTAACAGAGGAAATTTCTTCAGATTATATTAAAAAAATTCACGGTGTTCAAAAATGTTGGTTACTTAAGCGGGTTAGGCACTTTAGCGGGTGGGTACTTAAGCGGGTTTCACTGTACAATCAAGCGCAGCTATTCCGCTGCAATTCACTTGATCATGTGGTTGTTGGTTTTGTTGGTTTTTGTTAATATTTCTATTATTAGATTCCACAATAAGTTTTCATTAAAACACGGCCTCGAGGTTAATAAAAATTGTTGAATATAATTGTTATAAGGCCATAAAATAACAAAAACATATAACTTATGACGAGCACAGCTAAATTTAAACATTCTAATAACCACTTCCACCTCCACTTTGAGATGTAAGTTCAGACACAGCTGTGGTTTTTGCTGCAGCCCTTGTAGTGACACCCGAAGAAGATGCAGCTTGTGATAACTCAACACACGGAGAATTAAAACTTATTAATTCCTTATTTAAGCCGGTAGTAAGCAAATAATCAATTGGCGGAGTGTCAATGCCTAAAGCAATGGGATTAGGAACAATGCTGTCTCCTCCTTAGATATAAATATTTTAGTTAATTCCATTATGTGAAAAAGTGACTGTAGGTAAATGCAATAACCACTGACAAAAATTAACTATTGATTTTGATATACACAACGCTCAGGTAACAAAAGTTTAAACCAACATGCCCCATAGTTAAACTTTTGTGAATTTGAAATTTGTTGTGTGGAACGAATTTCAAATATGAATAGAAAAGTATTGATATTTAGAATTTGTATATTTTCAGGGGATATGAATTTTCATAGTTAACTATGTGACTCTAAATATAAATTCAAAGTTAACCTCTTGTTGGTGGTTAAGTTAACAATCGTTTAACTAAGCACTGTAAATCCCGCCCTTAAAGGTCATTTATACAATGGAAGAGACATTTTTTTTAGAAAAAAACTAGAGAGACTTAGGTTTTTCAATATAACTTTGGTAAATGTTACCCGATCGGTACGTAATAATTACCAAATTGAAGGCGAGACTTACTGTTACTGATTTGTAATAATAATGTGATGAAAATCGTTCAGATCATAAACAAATTATTCTAAAATAATAAAATGTTGAACTAAATTTTTTGCCATTTCCTCTATTTGCAATTTTGATATTGTAAGCATAAACATAAGTAAACTAATTAGTTTTTTCTAGAAGTTGTGCCTGTTCAGTGATTCCATACTCATTTGCATAAACAAAATTTTTGCACGATGATGGAAAGTAATGGCTTTTCTATTAGAGCTACCGAAATTGTTACTAAATTTTGCAAAAATTCGCAAACTATAGCTAATATTAAAAAAGATGAGAATATTTGAAACCAGCGACCTAAATGCACGCGAGCAATATTAATGCTGTTCTTTACATCTTATGACTATAGGCCAGTGGAATTGTCAAGAGAACAATTAACGATAAGCTAAATGGCTGCGAGAAATGATATTTGACTTTATCGTTTGCGTTAACGGATTCATTATCTAAAAATATGCACCAAACCTTTTTGCTGAACCCAGAATTTTTAACAAGAATTGATCTTATTCGACTAGTGGTCTGTGGGTCACTTGGCGGTCGATGCGCGGGCTCTTACAATTAAAACAAAATACTAATATTTTGCAGGCTTGCTGTTGACTTCATGATACAATATATTTTCGCTATTACCAAGGGATGTGAGTAAAATTAGGTTTTCGACCCGCCCTAGTATGTATGCTTCTTTTGCTCTTGTGCCTGGTGTTGTTGTTGCCGTTGATGCTGATGAAGGCTGATGATGCTGTCGATGGCTGCTCATGTTACTGCTAAATTTGCCACTTGTGTTTGTTGGCCGATAGTTTGGATGGCTGACTGCCATACCTAAACAAAAGCGTCAGCGTTGTCTGGCTGTCAAAAAATTCTCATGCCCATACAATTTGTATGAAGCATACCGAAACAACGCAGCGTCAACGCTGGGCGGTTGGAAAATCCGATTTTGACAGGGCGTTAGGTATTGAAGTTGGCTGCAGAAAACGGCGAAACTATCATTTTCGTCTTTCACACAAACAAACCTATACTCATTGTTGGTGTTATTTCCGCATTTGACGTAGCGTTGACGCTTTTGTTTAGGTATGGCACATCGGCGGTAATGCTAGGCGTCAGAAACCGCTCCGCCCAACGCTTTTGTTTAGGTATGGCAGTGATGCTGCTGCTGACGCGATTTGGGGGTTTTTGAAGTGAAACTTTTTAGGCGGCCGTATCGCAAAAATGGAGAGTGAAATTTTTAAAACTGAAAATGTTACATGAGTGAGAAGGAAGGTAGGTAGTATAGGGAAGGGGAAAAAATAAATAAAGCCACGCATTGACGGGTACGAGTACCTAGATACATATGGATGTATTTTTGAATGCACGTATGTACATACATATCGTCGTTTAAAGTACAAAACCGCGTATCGTCATTCTGCAAAACCGCGTACCTGACATTTGCTGCAAAAAATTGGATTTGCTCACACAAGCTCTTGACTCAATCCTTATCAATTCGTCCTGAAATATACTACCCAGAAATGCGATTGCTTTATAAAAAAGAAAACCATTTAGAAATATTAGTGGTTTTACGCTCTAGAAAATAATTTCTACAACTTCACATACGCGGTTTTGCATTTTGCTTATACGCGGTTTTGCATTTTGTTGATACGCGGTTTTGCACTTTAAACGACGATATATGTATATGTATGAACGAACTCATTGCGCATTTCAGCTCTGGCGCTTACAAGCAATATATGTATAAATGATCCAAGCGTGCTTCGTGTAACTACATACATCCGTTCGAACATACATATGTACATATGTTTGTGTGGATATATTTATGATGAAGCAAACGGGTTTCGTTGATATTGGTGGACATATGTATGTACTTATGGACAGCAATGTTTTCATATACATATGTACATTAGGGATGTTGCGAATGTGGAATTTTAGACATCCGCGGATGCGGATGTTTAAAAGCTAACATCCGCGGATGCGGATGCGAATGCGGATGTAAATTTTAAGAAATAATTTTGGTGAGTACAAGAGGTGATTTGGGTAAATAAAAAATTTAAAAGTTAGTAATTTTTAATAGTGTTTTTTTTATTTAGTACTTAGATCAAAAAAATTGGAACATTGTATTTAAGAAAGAGTAATTTTGCTGCCTTTTCCGGTTACAGCCTGTTTCCTAACGGGTCGTAAATCAAACCTGTGCACTAAGTAACTACTCGCTCGAGGCGACAAACTTTAAAAACTTGAAAATTGACAAAATTGTACATTATTTTCGATTGACGCTACACCAGTTGAGAGGACTTTCAGTTCATGGCAAGATCATTGTTTAAACACCGTTGTGTTCCAATTTGGAGAACCAATTCTATTGTTTGTTTCAGAATTTGTAGAACCTGTTACGTCATTAAATTCTGTTTTGAAAGTCGTGGCTGCCAGCAGAATGAGTTTAAAATCCTGTTATTTTGTTAAAAAGGTACCCCGATTTTTATAATTTGAATTATTGGAATCACGACCAGTAATGAATAGCTTGTATATAGTTTTATTTTTATTTGTTAGTTGAGCTCTGCTTTTCCTAGTTGCAGGCAGTCACAATTAATTACTCACCGCTGTCGGTACCATAACCCATCAAATCCCTTTTGTTGTTCTATTCCATGCCCTCAATGTGTTTTGATATATTTTTCAAGTATTCAAGATATCGTTAATACTATTTAAAAAGGGCGTATTTCACATTGTCGCTGAAATACAGCGTGGCGACGAATAACTGTTACCCCGGTTTATTTGAGAAATAAAAGGGTCCTTTATATATTTTTCGAAAAAAGTATTTTATTGTTAGTTTTCCACAGATTTTACTTTAGTTGTATTAATTAGTTATTAAATTTTAATCCCTATTTACATTTGCCTGCAGTTTAAACTTTGAGAGAAAAGTTCATTTGGCTTTTCTAAGAAAAAGTCGAAAAAACTAGCGATTAACGTAGCATCTCCACAGGCAAAAGATGTTGGTTGCAATTTTTTGTTTGCCAGATATACGTTTTATCAGTGCACTTGCACAATATTCGCATTCGCAAAAGCTCCGCATCGATTATTGCGAATGTTAAAATTTATGCGGAAGTTCCGCGGTTGCGAATGCGAATGCGAATATTCGCAACAACCCTGATGTACATATGTTTGAATGGTTGTACCAGGGTAGTCAACTCATTTTTGAGAAATCCCCGGTTTCGCCCCAAATTTCGTAAAATTTCCCACCCATAGAACTGCTTATTTACAAAAAAATATTTAATGTATTGTGACATATTGCTGGTTTTTCTGTTATTTGTAGTTATTTTAAAAAAAAAATATGGTTCATTCTTTAACAAAAGGGCAAAGGCGGCAAAAATAGAAATGCCAAATGACAATTTGTAAATAGTGCTGCCATTGTTCTCTATTCGTTGCTGACTCATATATTTAATAACTCAGGGTTGTATAATCAGTAATTTTAGTTGCAACTTTTTCAACTCATTATGAAAGAAAAGAAAAAAATTAGTTAACACCTAATTCCTCATAAAAAAACTGCAAAGCTGCTCCTTGATATCAAGCGAACTGTACTGATTGTCAACAATTATGTGTTTGTTGTACATTTGTTCATGTTTGTCATTGTACGTGTAATTTTCTAGAGTAGTTTTTGTGCCCCTGCTATCATCTTGTATGAATTCGTCTTTCGTTGGTATTAGGGACGTTAATTTTTCAGCTTTTTCCGATCCAGGTATTTTCGGTATGTCGTTGTCACAATCCCGGGATCCCTGGATTAGTCCTGGGATTTAGATATTCATTACTTTTCAATAACTTAAATCGAAAGAATTGCTTTTATATTGTTTGAGAAGCACATAAAGAAAACCTACTTTTTTATTTACAGTGGCATTTTTATTTTTTCTCCCTGACGTCAGGATTTATTTTAAAGGACTTTGTAAATTCAAAGATATGGTTGATTCCAAAAATTATTTAAAGAACTCAATGCAATGTGTAATAAATTTATGGGTACCAAATGCAAAAGGAAATTTCTTTAGAAATTAAAAAATTAAATTCTTTTTGGATTCACGCGGAAGAATAGGTAATTTTTTAAACTGATAAAGTTAGAAGGACGAAATTCGAAATGTTATCGAGTTTATATAAGTCCTTAACATATAATCTTTTCGAAAACAAATATTTCTAAATTTCAAGGATAACATTTTAAAGGACATTTCAATACTTACCAGTCATTCTGCACCAAAACCTTGAATCTGTTTAAATTCTACAGGATTTCCTCTTTAATTTGTTGTCCATACTTTTTCCCTTTTCTTTGAATTTTTTAAATAATTTTTGAATTACTGACGTCAGAATGAAAAACTAAAAGCGCTTCGCGAATATGTTGATATTTGTGTTTAATATTTACTAACGCGCGGTGTTATATGTATAATGAGCTAGACATTTATAAAAAAATATTAACTTTTAAATAAAAAAGAAATATACCCAATACTGGTCAAGAAATGTAGTTTCCATTATTGCCATCAGTACAAATTACAAATCCCGGGATTCTTGGCAAAAAAAAAAAGACACGGGGTCCCGGGATGTACTTATCACGTTTATGCGTAGTCCAATGCACGAAATCATTTCATGGATCTGAGTAAAAACTAAGTACATCCCGGGACCCCGTCTTTTTTTAGGTCCCAAAAATCCCGGGATTTTATACTCTTTCTACCACATGAATACATGAATTCGTAATAAGAATATGTGAATTCGCCTTGGAAGATAGAAAGCGAGTACGAATAAATGCCGAACAAAGGAATTTGTCTTCTTTCAACTTAAATAAATGCATTTTGCAAACAAAAATGCGAGCGTTACTTAGTTATGGCGAATTCGTAAGGATCTATTGATTGCATTATAAACATTTGCATTTATTTGCTAAACATACAATTACTTCCATTACAACCCGGTCCTATGGATGCTAGAAGCGCGAATTCATATAAGATGGTGTTACCGGAAAAGGAATAATTAAATTATATGTATATCAGAAAATTAATAAGATGAAATGAAATTATTGTTTGATTTCTAACTAAACCTATGTATGTAACTCAATCGCCTAATGGTAAACATATGTTTACACATCCAACTTCGTGAGTAGGTACATGGTACTCACATCTTTTTTAAAAAGTTTCACTTCTATCATGTGTACGGTGTTACACACGCATTTTTTTTTGTTGTCTCGAAAAAATGTATGTTTGTACACTAAGTGTATCTTTTTTTAAATTTTTTCTTCACAGTTTTTTGGTTTATTTGTGTTCACATACATGACAATTAAAGCACGTTTGTTAAGCCCAAACAAGGTGCAGGAAACTTTGTTAAATTTTTGCGAAAGTTATGTATACGTGCTCTTTTGTTTATTGTTCTTTCCACTTTTGCGATATGTATGTATACGTGCACTTTTGCTTATTGTTTTTTCCACTTATTTGACTGTTTTTATATAAATAGGTGTTTAGAGGACGAACGATGCGCATTTATTTCCAAACTTTTATTTTAATTTTTATTAAATTTTTTTCTCTAGGAGCGGGGCTGCGAAGGACCATAAATATTTCCAATGGTTACCTTCACCATGTAATCCTTAGTTTCCGTTCAAATGAAATACTTTTGTTCCATTTCAAAATGTAGTTACAAATATTCCGCTCTTTTTATTCTCTCCAAAAAAAGTCCAATCTTATATATGTGTACATATATATAAGGCCAGTTTGGTTATTAAATAGATTTAAGATTCTCATTAACTTTTGTTATTCGAAATATACTAATACGTATGTCTAGCGCGCGTGCGCGATGTCCGACGTTAATCGCTGAACTGATTTTTGCTGATTTGGCACGATGATGGAAGGCGGCCGTGCGCGCTCGGTAATCATTTTCAGAGTAAACTCGACACCGCCACGGGCAAAGTGTGCGCGCACGGCCGATGCAACAAGTTTAAGCGGAGGCTTAAACACAAGTATACAAATAATGCGAAAAGGCTTTAAACATTTACAGGAGCTTTATTTAAAGGCTACAAAATTTTTATTGCCAGCGCAGACTAGACCTGTAAGTGAGCATTGCGTCGAGTTGATTTGTGTATTCATTCAATAAAGAGGCAACATAGTAGCCTTATACGCAGAGTTCTAATATATATTAACACAGAACACTGGGGCTTTTACTTGACAAATTTCCATACAAATTTTTTTTCAAGAAATTGTACAGTAAATGTCCCAGGCGGATCAATTTGAAGCTGGAGGAACTTTAACGTATGGGCAAATAAGTAAGATAGTAAGATAGTAAGTAATAAAAAATAAAAAAATAAGACCAATTAATATATCCTTAATTCCCTATAATAAAAGCAGGGCTTGAATCGTCATATCCGTTCACGGATCGAAAACGATACGAAAGAAAATTACGTGATGCGTCAGGCAGTATAAGCTGAATGGGACGAAGAGTACGTTCACGTTGTTATGGGTTACTGTTCGCCGCACAAAATATAAATACTTTATTCTTCGGCGTATAGTGCACCCGGTAGCGTGCCATAAATTGCACCATCTAATCCTTTTTCTAGAAGCGTACGGCAACAACCAAACTGCATGGAAGGTCTGCCATTTTGCGATAGCTGTGTTCCTTGCGGACAGTGTCACCGATTGTCACTGGTTCCAGCAGGTCTGTTCGTCTACTTTTTTTTTCTCGGTTAATAGACGCTTTCCGCGGAGGCTGGGGATTGTTTGTGACAGCTGTCTGTAACTGCCCGTCTTCACAGGATTGAGTGTATATCTTGACACAAATGTTAAAATATAGAAGCAATATAGATCAGGGCTTGTATTTTGGCATCTACTGCGATGTCTTGGCAGTTTGACAGCTACGTTTTCCTTTGTACTAAAACATTCTTGCGGCAACATTATCAATATTCTGCCTTATCCTGAGTTTCGCCCGAAAACTGTTCCACCGACCATAGTAAATGCAAGGCGAATTAATATAAGGTGATAGCAGGAGTACAAAAAACAAAAATTTACTTGTATTTCGTTTTGCTTTGGCGGCATAAACTGTCAAAATCTTTAAGAGTGTGTGTAGAAATTCAAACAAAATTTTTCAATTTGATATCAGAAGCCGTGCGGCGGAACACATACATAAAATCAGCTGAGCTAGTAACACCACCTTAGATAAATTCGCCTTGGTAAATGCATGGAAACCAAAAGTTGAAAAGTGAACCGGTTCGAAAAAAAAATAAAATAAAAATAAAAAAATGGAACTCATGATAAGGTTTGATTACACTAAGAAGCTGTGAAATTTTACCTAGCACATGAGCTAGATAAAATTCTGACGTTTGTATCCATCACGAAACTGTCAAAATTGTTAACTAGCTGTTTTCAAGGATTTTTTTTTACGGTTAAGAGTCACGGCAACCCCGGATTTTTTTTTGATATTCCTCTTTGCACTGCGCCAAATTCCATTTGGAAGAGTAACGGAACTAGTCCAAATGACGCAGTGCCCGTTATTCTTCCAAATGGAATATTCCCGCAGTGCAAGGGTATAAAAACCTGCTGGCAACCCCATAGTCGGCCATTTGTAAAACCAGTCGACACCAGAAAACATCGGAACGGACGAGCAGAAGAAAAAAAAAAAAACTAAAGACGAAAAGTGCTTCAAGTGCGCGTGCAATTTTTATAAAATTATTAAGATAATAATAAACGGAAAAACTAAAGAAAATAAAGTGATTCCGGAGCGCGGCAATTTGTAAAGCTATTAAAATAACAAAAAAATAAAAAAATAAAAAAAAGTAGTGCATAAAAGTTGCAAAACAACGAATTTTGTGAGAGAGGGCAGAGCGCTAGTAACCCAGCAGCGCATCCGGTGTCTTAACAGAAAAACCAGGCCTGGAAGCAGAATTCTTTGCGTTAAGAACAGCAGACAGCGACACCTCAGAACGGACATACGAGGAAAATAACCTCAACAACCATAGTAGCGGCATAGCCTCTACCACCCGGAGGCGCTTCCACGCCTTAGAACTAGGGCAACTCAGCACGACTGGTCCCAAGCGTCAATCACCACTGCGCGAGGTAAGTTTCTTGTAACAGTGATGTTATTAATAATAAAACTTCATCTTTGGCATTCCCGCAGTTCTTTATACCACTTCCTACTGCCCAGCACGTCTGCGCTTCAGGCATATCAGTAGCGCTATTGTATAACTCACTGGAAGCGCCACACAGCAAAAGCGGCACTAGAAGCTACAAAAGCGGGGCCGTGACCGTACAGCCGCGCGGCGACTGCAACAACCGTCATCAACCGGGGTGAGCACCCGGGCGACTGCAACAACCGCACAGCAGCGGGAACATCAACGCCAGCAACAACAATACCCGCCATAGCAGCGGGGACAACTACGCGTAACACCAACAACCGTCATCAACCGGGGTGAGCACCCGGGCGACTGCAACAACCGCACAGCAGCGGGAACAACAACGCCAGCAACAACAACACCCGCCATAGCAGCG
>NW_016157472.1:202627-223012 GCF_001687245.7 Rhagoletis zephyria
GTATTCACTCAAATTCAAGAACTTCTAAGCCAAAATCATTCATTCGTTTTGTAGATGAATAATTCATATGCGTTTTGAATGAATTCATGCAGCCTCTAATACATACCTGTGTATATATATACACATGCACACATACGCGTATATATATGTAGGAAAAAATAGGAATTTAGGTCTAAGAAAAGTAATGAAGAGAAAACTAATGGAATTGTTTGACTAACTAAAATTTCGTTTTGAAGTAAAGTCAGGTTTTATTTACTTAAATAAAGTAAATCAAACCAGATGGAATACAAGTAGACTAAATTACGTTAAATAATAATGAAATTAAATTAATTAAAACTTAATCAAATTAAACAAAGCTAAAGTTTAAATGAATAAATAAACCCAAAATTCTAATAAACTAAAACGAAATATATATACATAAGATAAAATAAAAACTAAAATAAAACTAAACAAAGGAAAATTTTAATTACCTAAAATACCACTAAATTACTTAAATTAATTAAATAGAATTAAATTGAATTAGATTAAAACCTAAACCAAAACGAACCCGGGACTAAAATATGTATTAACTAAACCTTAAAAAAAAACTACAACGATATAATAAAACAAAATGAAGGCAACAATATAATATAATAAAAATAAAAATAGTTTAATAAAATTAATGATATTATGTGAAAATAAGCACAGGGAAATATAAATTAAAACTTAGTATTATACTTACCTTAGTCTAAATTACTTTTGGTTACCTGCTTTTATTTAAGATACCTTTTGAAAAAACCCGACATACACTACCTACCTTAACTTAGCCTAAATCTAAATTGATTTAGCTCGGTTTTTTTTTCCTCAGCTATACTTACCTGACTTACTTCAGATTTACCTGCCGGACTTACCTTACTTACCTGAATTAAGCTTACTTTACTACTTACCTTAATTCCACGATCCTGACATACTTACTCTAGACTTAAGGAGATACCTAGACATTAAGCCTACTTAATTTTTTTTGTAATGTTAAGAACTTTTAGACGTTAGGATGGTTAGTTTTAAGAATTAGATTTAAGGATATGAATTATAAATAAATTTTGTGTAACTAAGATGGGAATGCTGACTTACTTTATTTAGGAAGGCATGTAGGCACTTTTTATCATGGGGCTGCTGATACTAGGGTGCGCCAGCAGCCACGGATGAGGGTGGGCCAGCACCAGGCACCACAATACCAGCGGTGGTGCCTCATATTCGGCCTTGGGTGTCTTTTTTTTGTTCATTTCCTTTTTTTTACGGAGTTTAGTTTGGTTTCTCTTGCTTTTCAGTTTATTTTAAATATTTGATTTAACGTTCTTTTTCAGCTTTTTTTTTGTTAACGGATTTTTTTTGAATTTTTTGAATTTATTTTGTTGTGTGTCCGTCCGTTAACGACGTTTGACAAGGCATGACTTTTCTCTGCTATGGCGCAGGGAACAGCGGTGAAGGCAAGAACCCAGCCCAGCCGACATGACTAGCCATAGTGCACCCTATTGTGTCATGCCGCCTGCATTCACTGCTGCTCCCGACGTATGCGTTACCATAACAACGTATGTCATGATCCGAAAAATGTATTTTTACATGACGAATAGTACGATATCGTATGTGACGATTCGAGCCCAGTATATACATGTACAAATTTCTGTGGGCAAAAATCGGGACATGTCTAAAGCATCGAATTAAAACATACAATTTTGTTTTTTGGAAAATTAAGACGTAATATAAGTTTAAAACAAAACAAAGGCAAACGAATTTGAAAATTTATCGCAAAAATGTATGCATACAACATATCGCACGTTTAATAATATGGAGATGAAATTCAAAATTTGCGTTTTTGGAGATTTCGTCATACTATTAATGAGCTTGATAAGGATAATAAGTTCATTGTAACAGATGACTAAAGTATATACTTAACAATCAGTAGTCTTATTGATGTGTATACATCTTTGGTTTCCGTAGGGGTAAAATTTGCAAAGCTGTAGCGCATACCCCAGCAGAAAATTTCGAAGAGCTGATTTGCCGCTATTTAAACCTGACGGCGCGATTGTTGTTGTTAATTCTATACATTAATTTGTTAATTTGTTTAAAACCTTATTAAAAGCAAACTGCAAAAAACATTCGGAAATGCATTTCCAAAAAGTTTTTCGAATAACTGAATGACAAAAAAAAATAATCAAGTGCACCCTGCAACTTTGTGCATGCGTTTCCTTTTTGCAGCACTGCGCCTAAAAATGCACAAAGGCAGCAGCGGAAAAGGAAGGAACTACCCGAAGCGTCATTGCACAGCATGGTACGGTTGTTTTATGATTTCAAAATTGTGTATTGAAGCACACTTTTTTCATTAGAAGCACCCTGTGTTTACTTGCTATTGCAAATGGTTGAATGCATTTAGGCATATGCAAAGTAAGAGGATATGCGGTAGAAATTATTATTACTTCCGATTATGCGAACTACGCGCACGCATACGTCTTGTGACTATATGTATGCATACTTAAGTTCGTGTGTACATACATACGGTGGTAAATTTTCCGTAAAGGACTAGCACTTCACTGGTTAAAATTTAACTGGTCAGAATTGGACATTTGCTTGCATCGAAAATGCCAGCCTTCGAACAGTCGCCAACGAATCGGTCTAGAGATAGACGAAAAGTACAGTTTGGCAGCGGCAGGGTGGTGATGTCTTGCAACTCAATAACAAAATTTTAAGAACGCCACCCTGTAAATGCCCCAGTCGCTTCGGCTGGCCTTGATTCAAAGTGAACATTTGAAGACACATTTACATGTGTGGCTGTAGCTCAGTGCGCAGAGATGCTTGCCACTATTTGTTAGCTTTCAGGAGGGTCCGGGTTCAAATGCCGTCAGAAGCAACATGGTTGTAAAATGAGAAAATATTTTTTTTTTGTGTTTCCCAAGTATGAAAAAGCATCTGTGAAGTGCAGAACCTAATCGTGGTCCAACGAAAAAAATTCTCCAAAATTGTACTAGTCCAGGACTATCTTACGGTCATTGTTGAGTGGATCAGTCCTTTTCCAATGACACGCCAATGCTAAAAATTTCAGTTGAAACCATTGGCAGGGGAATTATGAGGGACTAGTGCTGGTAACAATAGGGACTATATGAGGGCTAACCTAGGGAATTTCTGCATGGTATGTACGAACTCATGTGTTGCAAGTGGTTTTGATACTCCTTGCATGGGTTTAGGCATAGGTTTAGTAGTCGGTGGAGTGCAATAACGCCCACGGGAATAACGCCCATGGGCTTAATTTAATCATTATCATTTCATAAAAAAAGTTAAGCAAAGCCCGCGGGCGTTATTACCTTTTAGAAAAAGAAATTTAACCCGCGTAATTTTTTGCCTTTTGCCGGTGGGCATTATTTCCCGTTCGATATGGCAATAACGCCCGCTGGGGCCTTGCGACGTCTACCACAGCTGCCATGTAAAGGAGCGCAAACTCGGAGTTTGATTTGTGATGGGAGAGAGACTCCCTTGCCAAGTACTGTCGTTCACCCCGATGGACGAGCGTCTAGCCACAACCCGCATCAAAGCGAGATTCTTCGACATCTCGCTCATCTGTGCCCATGCCCCGACGGAAGAGAAGGATGAGGCATCCAAGGATATCTTCTATGAGCGCTTGGAGCGCACGTACGAGCGCTGCCCCCGTCATGATATCAAAATCGTGCTTGGCGACTTCAATGCCAGGGTGGGAAAGGAAGGGATCTTTGGAATCACCGCCGGAAAATTCAGCCTCCACGACGAAAAGTCCGACAACGCATTGAGGCTGATCGACTTCGCCTGGGCCCGCAACATGGTAGTTTGCAGTAGTAGGTTCAAGCATAAAAAGATCCATCACGCTACGTGGCTGCCTACGGACCGAAAAACGAGAAACCAGATCGATCAGGTTGTGATAGACAGAGGGCTCGCTTCCAGTGTTTTAGACGTACGCACACTCCGAGGCCCAAACATCGACTCGGACCACTATCTTGTTGCAGCCAAGATACGCACCCGCCTCTGTGCAGCAAAAAATGTGCGCCCAAATATGCAAGGAAAGCTTAACGTCGAAAAGCTGCAATCACAACAGACAGCCAGCGCTTTCGCTACTCGACTCTCACACCTGCTCTCAGAGAGCACTCTTCAACAAACCGACATATGCGAGCAGTGGAACCACATTTCCCGCTCATTAAGTACCGCCGCCGAAGAAGTAGTCGGATTTCAGCGAGCCCGAAAGAACAACTGGTACGATGAGCAGTGTCAGGAAGCTGCAGAGAAAGAAGATGCCACCTATAGGGCCACACTGCGATCGGGCGCAACGCGCGCTATGTGGGACCGCTATAGGGATCTGAAGGGGGAAGCGAGAATCGAGGACGGTACGAATAGCAATAACGCGGCTGACAAACAACAAAGCTGCAGGAGCTGACAGCCTGCCAGGTGAGCTATTCAAGTACGGTGGCGAGGAGTTGACAAGGTGCATGCATCGACTCTTGGTCAGAATATGGTCATATGAACGCATGCCCGACGACTGGAAATTAAGTGTGCTCTGCCAAATCCACAAGAAATTTGACCCCGCCATTCGCACCAACTACCGCGGGATCAGCCTTCTAATCATAGGTTACAAGGTCATATCGAGCGTATTGTGTGAAAGACTGAACGCCACCGTCAATGAACTGATTGGGCCTTATCAGTGTGGCTTTAGAAATGGCAAATCCACCACAGACCAGGTATTCACAACACGCCGAATCTTGGAAAGACCCGCGAGAAATGACCGACACTTACCACCTATTTGTCGAATTTAAAGCCGCTTTTGACAGCGCTAAATGGAGTTGCCTATACGCCGCTATGTATGAATTTGGCATCCCCTCAAAACTCATACGGTTGTGTAAAATGACGTTGAGCAATACCACCAGCTCCGTCAGAATAGGGAAAGACTTTTCCGAGCCGTTCGCCACTAAACGGGGTTTCTGATAAGGCGACTCCCTTTTATGTGACTTCTTTAGTCTGATGTTGGAGAAGATAATAAGAGCTGCAGAACTGAACCGCTCAGGAACAATTTACTACAAGAGCGTGCAGTTTCTGGCTTATGCCAATGACATCGATATCAGCGGTATCAAAAACCGCGAAGTCTGTTCTGCATTTTCCAAGTTGGAGAAGGAAGCAAAGCGAATGGGTCTGGTGGTAAACGAGGACAAGACGAAGTATCCCCTGTCATCAAGCAAACAGTCAGCACATTCGCGCCTTGGCACCCAAGTCATTGTTGATAGTTACAAATTCGAGAAAGTAGAGAATATCGTTTACTTGGGAACCAGCATTAACACTGATAATAATGTCAGCATGGAAATCCAACGCAGAATCACTCTTGCCAACAAGTGCTACTTTGGACTAAGTAGGCAATTCAGGAGTAAAGTCCTCTCTCGACGTACGAAAACCACGCTCTATGAGTCACTCATCATGCCCGTGCTGGTATATGGCGCAGAAGCATGGACATAGACAACATCCGATGAGGCGGCACTTGGAGTGTTCGAGAGAAAGATTTTGCTGAAGATTTACGGGCCTTTACGCGTTGGCGATGGCGAGTACCGCAGACGACGGAACGATGAGCTGTATGAGTTNTGAGTCACTCATCATGCCCGTGCTGGTATATGGCGCAGAAGCATGGACATAGACAACATCCGATGAGGCGGCACTTGGAGTGNTGAGTTTTACAACGACATGGACATAATGCAGCGAATTAAAATACAGCGGCTCCGCTGGCTTGGCCATGTCGTTCGAATGGACACCGACGCTCCAGCTCTGAAAGTATTCAACTCGGAACCCGCTGGTGGTAGCAGAGAAAGAGGGAGGCCCCCACTGCGATGGAAATATCAGGTGGAGAAGGACTTGGCTTCGCTTGGCGTTTCCAATTGGCGTCAGTTGGCACAGAAGACAAACGACTGGCGTGCTTTGCTGAACTCGGCCAAAATCACTTAGGCGGTTACAGCGCCAAATAATAAAAAGAAGAGAAATAAAGGCCGCGGGCTTTATTTCATCTTTATTGTGGCTCTTGTCTCCATTTTAGAATATATCCAAACACCCTGTTCTAAATAAAAACTAATATGATAACATTGAACTAAATATGTATTTCTTTTCCTTTATAATACGAAGAAATTGAAATTAACAAATTTCAATGCATATATTTAATATATATCGAGCCCTAACCGCCAAAATAACGTAAGCGACATTTTTTTCGAAATTTTATTTTTGATGCAGAAATGCATCTAGATGTTCTAAGAATATTTCTGCATCAAAAATGAAATTTTGAAAAAAATGTCGCTTACGTTATTTTGGCGGTTAGGGCTCGATATGTACAAATGTATGTATGTATATGTGTATGAAAATTAAATAATTCCAAGTTTCAACAAAAAAGGGAACATGAAAATAAAAAAATTAAAATAAAAAAATACTTTTGTCGATTGTCGAACAATGGGCGCGTTTCTAAGACGTAGCTGTTGCTAAACTGTTGAGTGTTTGTTTCAGAAACGCACAGTTGAGTAGTTCCGCTCAGCGCAACGGTTGGCAACTTTACGCCATTTTTTCCATCATAATATTATTTCGCTACATGAAGTCAACAATTTATATAAATCAAAAATGATGTTTCCCTTCCGTCAGTTTTCATAGAAAATTCAAATAAAAAATAATTTGTCTGTATATTGCTGGCGAAACTGGCTTTTAATAAAATAAAATGCACGTACAAATACATATGTTAACAAGTAATTTTTAGCAAAAAAAAACTATTTAAAAAAAATATATATATATATATATATTTCATGATCCAATGATCGGATCTAAACCTAATTAGTATGGGACCACCTCTGAGACACTACCTTTCTACTGCAAAAAGATTTATCGAAATCATTTGACGTGGTCCAAAGTTATGCGGTAACATACATAAAAAAAAACATTCCGACGAACTGAAGTCGGTTAAAAATAAAATAAGAAAAACTCTATTATAAATCCTGTGCTATCCATATTTTTGGCTTAATATTTTTTTTATTTTTGTGCCGTTTTATTTAATTTAGCTTGTTTAAAAATTNTCCAAAGTTATGCGGTAACATACATAAAAAAAAACATTCCGACGAACTGAAGTCGGTTAAAAATAAAATAAGAAAAACTCTATTATAAATCCTGTGCTATCCATATTTTTGGCTTAATATTTTTTTTATTTTTGTGCCGTTTTATTTAATTTAGCTTGTTTAAAAATTTTTTGGCAGTTAATGTATCATCCCGTTTCTAAGACGTAACTGTTGAACTCAACAGTTGACAGCATTTCAGCAACAGTCGAGGTAAACAGTTGCGTCTTAGAAACGCGCCCAATGTGACAGCAAATTGGAAACAAAATGCTTATATGTATTACCATTTAGATTAGTACGCCTACTGTGCTCTGGAAAGCAATCTGTGCAAAATTTAAAATGATTGGCCGAGCTTCTACTCCGATTGGCGGTGTGTGCCTTGATGTCACACAAACCACTCGACCACGGCTTATTTATGTTATACTTCCCTTTACTCATTTTCGTTGTTTGTGAAATTTGCAGTCGCTTCTCAGTTAAAACAGCCCTTGCGTCATCCACATCACCACAGTATTTCTGCGGCGTTGGTACGTAAACAACCACAACTCCACATCGTACATTCATATAGAGCATTTAAATTATGCAAGTATATAAACAAATTAAATTTCTGGCATATTGGTGGCTACTATTCCGCCTTTATTTCTTTTTTTTTTTTAAGAAAATAACGCCCATGGGATTAAATTCCTAAAAAAAAGAAACCAAGCCCGCGGGCACTAGTGCCTTTTCGAAAAAGAAATTAAGCCCGCGAGCTTTATTGCCTTCTGCCGGTGGGCATTATTTCCCTTTCGATATGCCAATAACGCCCGCAGGCTTCCTTTTTTAAAAAATGAAATAAATCGCGCGGGCGTTATTTAATCTTTAATTTAATCTCCATTTTAGAATACATCCAAAACCCCTGTTTCAAATAAAAAACTAATATGATAACATTGAACTAAATATTTGTTTTCCTTTCTTTTAAGAACAAAATGAAGTTAAGAAATTTCAGTGCAAAAAAATATTTAATACATAATTAGGCATGTATTTATGTATGTACATGTGTATGAGAATTAAATAATTCAAAGTTTCAACAAAAAAAAGAAGCATGAAAAACTAAAAAGGTAGACAAACACTTTCGCCTATTGTCGGGGGGATGAAAGCAAGCCTGTTGGCGCTCAACCACGGCGGTCCGCGTCGGCGCCCACTACTGAAAAACCTAAGAAGCTGAGAACAAATATGCGCATCGAATTGAAGGCTAAAAAACAATAACAATTTACCTTTAATTTCAAATCATTCGCTTATCAGTTATTGGCAAAAATACCTTTCGATTTTATACGTATACTGCAGAAGGGAATTCAGCACCGAACTAACGTGTATGCAAAAATTGAGAAATTCGTTTAACCCTGCCTCCATAACGTTATTTTTTACCCCTTAATTCATAACGATACGTCTGGTAGACGTATAATAATAAAGGGACATTATTTGATACTTAATTACTACATATTAAAAAAATTTCACCGTGCACCAAATATTTGAACATTTTTTGCTAAACATAGTCATACGTATTAAAAGTAATTGTTTACTATTATAATTTTTTTCAAACAGTTTCATTGCCATCAAAAAATGAACAAAAATGCAGTATTCTCTGCAAGGAACTAAATGTTTCCTTAAAAACTAAAATAATATATGGGTGTTTCCAGCGGAAGGTCCACCACGACAAAAAAAAATAAAAGTTTTATATCTAACGTGTTTACGGGCCGATTTGTCTGCTTTTTTAAATATATACTGGCTATGTAAGTAGAATCATGTTTGCGTAAAATGGTCTTCCTAGGTGGTGCCAAGGTCGAGATATTTCGAAAAACCGTATTTATGGTCCGATTTGGTTCGAATTCGGCGTATGTATTTGAAACATAATAAATCATAGATTTCCAACAAATTGACCCTGAATTGGCGCTGAAGTCAAAATATAAAGTATATTCGACGTAAAATACATGTTTTATTTGCGTTAAAAATTCATTTAAAAGAAATATTAACAAAAATATGACGATGGAAATTTATGTCACGTGACGCCAGGTCACGTCAGTTTCACACTTGTGGTTGTTAAAGCAAATTGAAACAATTTGCATTAATTCAAAAAAATCTAAAAACAACTAGAATTGCTCCAAATCATATAAAAATAAGTTTTATGAAAATAGCCATCCAAAATTCACAGAGTTTTGCGATTTTGTAAGAAAAGAAAAAATCAACCTCCATTTTTTGTCACGTAACGACCCTCTCTTTAAATGTTTATATTTCAGGACCAAGCAGTTCGATTGATTTCATTTTTCGGTTAAATATAGAGCTAATTATGTGCTATACAATGGCCCATAAAAGTTAAAGAAAACAAATGGTATTCCTTTTTTGTATCACATTGAAACGTACGACTGTCACGGATGCGACGTATGGAAATAACCATATATTATTTTGATTTGAATAACGTAACAATATTTAGTTTATGTAATGTTAGTTACTAAAAGTGCAATTTTACGAGTTTATGTATGAGTATCAAGTTATATTCTTATACCCATTACTTACGGACTTTTCACATTGCATACAAATTATTTTAGACATATGTAAAATTTTCGATGGACAGAATGTTCTTGTAGCTGTTCCGTGTCTGGTTGTATATCCTCGTTACTCTAATCCGTCACTCCGAACAACCACTTCCAACAGCTCGTCTTCTACTTGATTAGCATTTTCCGATGAACTAGAGTCGTTGGAAATGTTTTGTAGGTGGGTAGCTATTTGCAGGTCATCCAACTCCTGCTTTCTTGGAATTTTTAAATTTAGTTTTTTATATTTTGCTCACCAAATCAAGTTAATGTACTTCGCAATAAGTCTGACAAAGTATTAAATCTTGTTTATGTTGATGATGCATCTAAGTCCGCTGTAAATATATGTGACCCACTAGTTTTGCCCGAAGATGTCTACCACCCTGGTATTGAGATATCTTACGAAATTATAAACGATGGACCAAATCGCGGTATCCAAACATACGAACCATATATTCGCTGTGATTTTTCGAAAGCCAACTTTAAAAAACTAATTAAAGAATTGCCTAAATTATCGTGGCCTATATACACAGAAAAGGTTGAACAAAGCGTTGTACATTTTAATTTTACTGGACATCAATTATTTGAAAAGTATGTGCCTAAACCCAAGTGTGTTCCTGAAGAACAAACACATTTATGGTTCACTAAGGAACTGAGAAATTTGAAAAACAGAAAGTCACGTTATTTAGATTACCCTCATACTATGTAAAATATTCGCTATTGCGTCACAAGCTCTTTGAATTAAACAAAAATTGTTATAAAGCTTAATTGTGTTAAATCAAACGACGTATAATATACAACCCCAAATCGTTTTATGATTTCTTAAACTCCAAGCGAAATGTACGTGGGTTTTCTTCCGCCATGAAGTATCAAAATAACGTCTCTAGTGATAATCAAACAATTTCTAACATGTTCGCTCAGTTTTTTAAATCCAATTACTCCATTAACTCCCAAGCATACTTTGACGATCCTTTTAAACTAAGTCCAATTAACTCAATACATACCCCAATAATATCTCCCGATGATGTAATAGTTTACCTGAAGTCCTTAAAGCAGTCTTTTAGTTATGGTCCTGACCAGGTCCCCACTTGTTTTCTTATAAATTGTGCTGATTATCTCTATGAGCCGTTAACAGCCTTATTTAATTTGTCTCTTAAAGAAGGCATCTTTCCAACCGTATGGAGGGAATCGTTCATAACCTTGCTACATAAAAGCGGTAGCAGGTCCTCGATGGAGAACTATCGGGCCATAGCTATGCTCTCTGCATTTCGTAAATTATTTGAAGCAATTATTACAAATCAGTTGACGCATTCCATCTCCTCTACCATTTCATACTGTCAACATGGGTTTTGCAAAGGCAAATTAACTTCAACAAATTTACTTGAGTTCACAACCTATATCTCAAAAGCGTTTAGTGAAAACAAAACTGTGGACGTTATATATACCGACTTCAGTAAAGCATTTGACAAAGTATGTCACTCGTTGCTCATCTATAGACTTGATCTTCGTGGTCTTCAACCAAATTTTCTACGTTGGATCTCTTCATACCTCTATGATAGATCACAAAGGGCTATGTTTAAAAATACTATTTCTGACGCCGTTGATGTTGCTTCAGGAGTCCAGCGAGGTAGCCCGATTCTGTTCTTGCTTTTTATAAACGATATTTCAACAGATGTAAAATTTTCAAAAATTGTAATGTACGCGGATGATGTGAAATTTTATAAATCGTGCGTATCAATCAAAAATGAAAAGCATTTGCTTCAAGCAGACATAAACAGCATGGCTAACTGGTGCTATGTGAATCGTATGCCCAATTTTATATCTTAATTGATGAAGCCTTATTTTTAAGATTTAATTTGGATCTAATTTATTCGCGTCTGTCCTCTTTTATTATCAGTCGGAAAAGAAAGAATGCATATTGGCATTTGCCTTTTGACAAAAACAGCTGTCAACGCGAGATGCACCTAGAGGGTGATACATGTTCAAAATAATAAAGATAAAATTATACCTTAGGTTAGGGTTGCACAGCAGAGGTGCACGCAGTCGACATCGCGGGCAAACTGCGCGCACGCGAGCGTGCTAGTCGAGGTGAAGTGAGCTGTACGGAGATGGCATCGTATACATATTAACCACTACACACTTATTTTCAAGTAAAAATGCGTGTATGTATGTGTACTTTAGCGACAACTGAGCCAGTGTGGCATGAGGCCACCAGAAAATGCCAATTTTTCCAAAACAAAAGCGCCAAGTTTTTATTATCATGTTTAATAATTTTTTTGATTCAGTAAAAAGTGTATATACATATCCATTCCCTCACGTTTTTATTAATAAATTAATTTCAATACATTCATAACAACGCAAAACATATTTAATTTACCTATTCCTCACATTTTATTCAGTAAATGAATTCCATCTTAATGTAGAATATTAGTGTATAGTGTATACATACATACATATTTACCTATGCATTCGGTGTGCTTAAATTAAACAAGTGAAGTTAAATAAAAGCTTGTAAAAAGCATCACTNTGTGCTTAAATTAAAAAAGCATCACCAAATACCGCACCAAGCATTGAATTCAAATTATTTTGGCTTTTTGGTTTCCCAAAAGCACTAAATTTAGTGCAAAATGCACGACCTTGGCAACAGTGAGCTGAGCACATCAATAGTCAAACAGTGATGCCAGACCAAATATTGAGTAAATGCGCTATGTATATTTTTCTTTTAAAGCAAAAGTTCTAATTGGCGAGGGTATTGATTTTTGGTTCTTACATAGGACACTGTACGATTCACAAACTTATCTTAGGACTTAATTAAAATAATCAACATTATTTGTGTTGTGTTCGTATGAAATAGTAGCTTATGTCAGGAGGCTGGCTTTAGTAAAATGTACCATTTCCTATATTCTTTAAACCACAAGGAATTTTTTTATGCAACTTTATACGAATATTGACTTGCTAGCATCGCCATTAACATTCCCGTCTTTTACGTTTATTTTCCAAGAGTTCTTCAACGACTCGGTGCCAGTGAGTCTTTCGCAATCGTATGCTGCGACTGGTTCATTATACTAAAGCCAGTCTTCCGATATAAGCTACTATTCTATACGAACACAGATATGTATACTTCCTAATAGGCTTGTAAAATGCCCAATACCGAAATCCCTCGCATGAGTTATTATCGGTAAAAAATTGGGTACGCTCAAATCTGGCATCGCTGCAGCAAGTACAGCGCCAGTGAAACAGTGTTGATATTTTAAGTACAACTGTACTCTTTTCAGTACAATTAATTTTAAAAGTACAAAAGTACAATTTGCCGATTTTAAGTAAAATCTCAACATCAAGAATGCTTTTTGTACCAAACGCTCAAATCTTTTCTAGCACTTTGATTCTTAATCCGTTTACATTTAAGTAAATGGATATACCAATATTTCATATTTGCTACAAAACGAAATTATGAATTGTAATTTTGAATGTAAACGTGATTGTGAACAGTAATATTAGTGATGTGCGTTATGGTGATTGCGATTTCTTATCACCGGCGGGTGAAATATCACTCATCGCTATTTATTTTGAAAAAAACTTTGGAAATGCAATTTACCTAATGGCGATCCTGCAGAAATAGAAGTAATTTGGCAATTCGAGGGTTGAAAATAAAAAAGTGTATGTAAATTCCGTGCGTTGAAATTAAAAATTTCCCTTGAGGATTTCCATTTTATCGATAGTGATCTCATTTAATGTTCATTAATATGAACTGACTTATATAGTGTATTAATGTTTTATCATCATTGTCTTCATCTTTGACCTGACTTATATATGAACTGATGAACTGACTTATATAGTGTATTAATGTTTTATCATCATTGTCTTCATCTTTGACAAAATTACACGGTCACCCGGTATTTATTTTATTTTTTTTTTAAATAATTTTAATTATTTTTTTATAAAATTGTAGCTCATTATCAAACAAAAACCTTGCAAATAAATCCAAACTTGAAAGAATGAAAAAATCAACAAAGTTTCATAAAATTTTCACAGTTTTTGTTCAGAATTTGTAGACATGTTTTGGGTTAACAATTTTGTAGCCCATTCATTCTAGTATAATAAGGTGCAAGTTTGAAGTGTCCAGAAAATACCATTGATTTGTTGATCGTTTGATGTTTTGATTTGTTTGCGGTGTTGCGCACTTTCTTCCATATAACGAACGTTCGCATTTTACGTTATATGGATGAATGCGCGTGTAGCGTTGTTCTTTTTTATTCCAATATTTTAAATTAAGCTTTATTTTATAGTTTTTCTTAAATTTCAGTATGGAAAAAAAGTGCAACACCTTCAACGAAAAAAGTTCTCAAAAATCTACGCGAATTGAATGTACTATCTCGACCATTTAAACATCTCGGACTCGCCCACCACTAAAAATGATTATTTAAATCTAAAGTATATATTAAATGATATTTTATATTTGCTTTAGAGATGAAATTTCGACAAATTTGTTTAAACAAAAATGTTAAGCGCATATGCAGAATGTGGAAGCGAGATTCTTCTGCTTGCGTTTCTATGTTTATATCATTTATCAGTTTAAGCACATACGATTAAATGTAAAAAAAAAATATTTTTAATTGCGGATCCGAAAGAAATATTTATTAGTTGCATTGAGTTACGCAAAAATAGTGCCGAAAATCAAACGATTTGATGGTGCCGGCTGCTTCCTAAAGGGCCGAAAATGGCACAATGCACACTCATTTTCCATCACTGTCACACATACAATCTCACTATTCTGTTGACTTCGTTTTCCCCTTCCGATAACTTTTTGCTTCCTCGCTTGCTCAGCACCACTGTGCAAAGCTTCGCACGCGCAGTGGCCGGCGACATATATGTGCTGATTTGGGCATCCCTACCTTAGGTGATGGTTACACTAGGTTTTGTCCAATGATTACAGCTCGGCCAACCTGACAAACATGAGTGACCTCAATCAGTATTACTAAATTTTGTACGTTACATACATACACATACATATGGGTGATATCTTATTTCTTTGAGATTGTGGCCTGTGACTTTTCGTTTCAACTGACAGGATTACTATTGGCTGGCTTCATTGGCAGTAACCATTTCCGTATTTTAAGTGATTCGACAACGCCGTCATATGGTATTTTTGTCACCTAACAATTTTCAATATCTCTTACTACGTAACGATCATTAGGCAGAACTTTAGGACAGCGGTATTTTGGAAATAACTTTTTAGTACTTCCTACTGTGGTATCTGTGTGTCTGATTACTACGAAGTCTCCCACGGAAAATTTTTTGACGGGATAGCTGGGCTTTGAAAAGTATTGTAAGTTATACTCCTGTGATTTTGCTATGTTTTTGAGAGCAAGTTCTCGTACATAATTTAGGTCTCGGGTGTCCTCAACCTTTTCGCTTAAATGTTCAGTCAATTCATCTATCAATACACATCGTTGATTGACTCCAAACAATAACTCACTGGGAGTATACCTCGTGATGCTATTCATGTATTATTCATGGCATATTTAATTTGTGTAAGCTTCGTGGACCAATCGGAATGTTGTATGGGTTCACTAAGTTTACTTAGCATTCCTTTCAAAACCCTGTTTACCCTCTCGACCTGCCCGTTCGCCACTTTCACGTGTGATATATTTCTTTAAAGAAAAAAGTCGCTAAATTCGTATGATGTGAAACAGATGCCGCGGTCAGTAACTATACGTCTAGGTCGACTATAATAGCTGAAATATTTCACCAAAGAACAACACACTTCTTTCGTACTGGTTGAGTTCACTGGATAAAGACGCACAAACTTTGTAAATGCATCTATCATTACCAATATATGCTTTCTTTTCGATTTGATGGAAGGTAGAGGTCCAAAGTGATCAATGTGAGTAGTGTCAAATGGAAGAGGTTTTTTTGGAATATTAAACATATTTTGAGCAATAGAACGCTCCGGTGCAGAATATATAATACATTTTACACAATTGTTAATGAAAGCAGTGATTATTTATCTGCACCTAAATGGCCAATTTTCTCGTGAATCATTCTAATAATATTCTCTTGCATTTCTTTAGGTACACGGAGTAACCGATGTTCATCATCTATTTTACGGAATACTAATCCATCAACTAATTCATACCCCTTAACTTCTTCGTACTCTAATTGATCCGCTAAATTTCTGAGTATTTCATCTCGATTTTGAGCCACTTGGATTTGAAAATCTAAGTCACCGAAGTCTACGGCAGCGATTGTTGGGCCTTTGCTTACGGAGCCTACCTGAGCAGCAATTTCAGTATCGGAAGTGATGTGCTTTTCCCTATCCTCTTCCACTTTTCGGGGAAAATACCTACTTAGTGCATCGACATGTCCCATGCTCAAACCACTCCTGTGTTGAATCGAATAATTATAATTTTCTGGCTCAAGAGCCCGGCGTGGATGTACTAATTTTTTGTTCAATGTCATTGTCAGTGAATTACAATCCGTAATGATTTTGAACGCTATTCCTTCAAAATAATTCCGAAACCGTTTGAGGGCATAAATTATCGATAATGTTTCCAACTCGAAACTATGGTAACGCGACTTAGCGGCGGTGGTGGCCTTAGAAAAATATGCTACCAGGTGAAATTTACTATCATCTTGTCTTTGCAATAATGTCGCGCCAAAGCCAGAGGTACTAGCATCGCAGTGAAGTTCGGTTTCCCTTTTGCGGTCATATATCGCTAATACAGGCGCTGCGGTAAGTAGATTTTTTAGATTTAAAAAAGCATTGATACATTTTCACAAAATTTAAAAGCACTTTCTTTTTTGAGTAAATTAAGTAACGGCCTTGCGATTTCCGAAAAGGATGGCACAAATTTCCTGAAATAAGAAAATAAATCAATACACGAACGTAGCTCTTTATGATTCTTCGGTAGTGGATAATAAGTTATCGCACGAATATGGTCGTTGTAAGGTCGTATACCACGATCACTTACCAAGTAGCCTAAGTACTCGATTTCATTGTACCCGAACTTGCACTTCTTCAACTTTTATTCGAGATTTTTTCATAAGCCCTTTGCAATATTTCTTGACCTGCTTCCACATGTTCTTTAAAATCTTTGGTAGCTATGAGAATATTGTCAATATAAACGATAATTTTTCGTGTNTGCTCACGTTGCCCAGAGTGCGCGAACGAGGACGCAAGAGTCGGGATTGAGTATAGCCATGCAACTGTAACTGCATACCCAGCGCAATGACTATACCCCATTGCACTCTACACATGGGCAATGCGGACGTAAGCTATTGTTTTTCTCTCGAAAAAATTGTGTTTACAGTGTGATTTACAAAGTGAAAATTTCCACAGAAGGTAAATAGAAGAGTGTGAAGATAGTGCCAGTGCCATTGTTAAAAAATCGAGGCCACTCAGATATGAAATTTGCATTTTTCTTGAAAAGTAATAAATCCTTATTTGGCTAATATTTAATAAGCAAAAGCTTTTTACTAAGTTTTGGCGCCAATCAAATCAGCTGATTGGATAATTTTGACATACGTCAAAACTTTATCATATACATAAAGTTCTGTCTAAAGCTTTTAGCCGGGACACACTCCAACGAAAGCTAAAAGCTTAAAAGTTAAAAGCTTTACTCCCCTTTAAAGGTAATGCCAATTCACCAAAACGGCCCGAAACTAAGGGAAAAATATGGAGGGTAATGAAATCGAAGCTGACCCCTTTAAAAGCAGCATGAGGACCTCAAGGTAATCTATTGTGGCCGCGAATAGCAGGCTAGGAGAGTGTTCATCACCTTTGGCACCCTCGGTAGAGCACGCCGCAGTTGCCCCTCTTGATTTAAGTGGTACACACCACGAAGAGGGAAACAACGCAAACAGAGCAAATAGTAGAAAAAAAGCTGCAGAGAAAGATGCTTTTGTGTGTGGTAGTATACTTAAGGACCTTATTGGTATGATGGCCCCTCCTAGGCGCAGCCATCACCAGCCAATGAGGGACTTAGTAAATGAGGTAATGTGGCTCTACGAGAAGGCAAACATAGCAAATGGAATAAACATAATTAGATCTGTCGTGAAGGATTGTAAGTTTACGCAGACCTCTCCTACTTTTAAGAAAGGGAGTCAAACTGGTAAACGAGGGCTAGAAGATACATCCGAGATTGTGATGAACTCGCCAAAGCGAAAGAGAGCACTACTACAAAGAAAAATGGTGAAAAAGAGGTAATTGCTGCATCTTATAGCGAACATGTGATGAACTCGCCAAAGCGAAACGAGAGCACTACTACAAAGAAAAATGGTGAAAAAGAGGTAATTGCTGCATCTTATAGCGAAACTTTGGCAAACGCAAATCAATTGCAACCTAGTGAATGGGTTCCACAAACGAGGAAGAAGGCAAAAAAACCAAGACCCAAACCAGTTGAGGAAGAGGTGTCTTATAGCGACATTCTAAGGACTGTAAAAGGCTCTGCTGAAGCTGAAGCTCGAAGAACAAGTAAAAAAAAGTGCGCAAACCGGCCAAAGGTGAAATATTACTTGAGCTTAAGCACGCGTATGAGGAAAATACGCAGTTATTCAAGGCGGGCGTACAAAAGATACTGGGAAATGTGGCGGAGATAAAGGCTCTGTCCAATTTGACCACGCTTGAGATACATGATATGGATGAGATCACGACCAAGGAAGATGTAGCTAAGTGTATAACTGAACAAATATCGGCGATTGATGATTTTGATGTAAACTGGGTCAAAACCATCCGAAAGGGATACCCAGGCACACCGATAGCTTCACTATCTGTCCCACAGCTTATTACGCACAAACGCGTAAGGGTTTCGTTAGCGAAGAATAACCGAGTCTTGACAAATCGTGAAATTTGCTTGAAGCGGCTTCTTTTTAACTTCAGCTATTTCTTCGTTGATGAGCAATTCAGTCGTGCTAAATTTCGGCCAGGAATCTTCATCTGACAGCAACCACTCTGGGTCAGACTACCATAGTCTGAAAGTTGATAAACTGACTGGTGTTAGGCCTCGGGTTGCGCAATCAGCTGGATTTTGCATAGTATCGACTCCTTTGTGACGGTGAAGAGGTTTGTAGTATCTTGCCAACTCGGTTTGAAGCCCATGTTTGCCATCGATTCGGATCGCCATTTATCCAGTAAAGCACAATCGTAGCATCGGTCCAATAAAATGTTTTTAGATTTGTATACGGTAATAACAATGATTTTTTGGTCTATTCCATTAATTCAGTCGCCAGCACTGCTCCGCACAACTCGACTCGTGGTATAGTCAACGGTTTTGTCGGGGTGACTGTGCTTTTTGCGATGAGAAAAAATTTTACCATCACTGCATTCTACCCGTAGATAAACACATGCTGCATAGGCAGATGTCGAGCCATCGCAAAATACATGGAGTTGTAATGATTTAACATGATTTGGCTCATAGTTCAACCATCTCGGCACCGTGATGCAGGACAGCTCCGATACAGTCTTTAGAAAACATTGCCATTGGTGGTTTAGATTTGTTGGTAGCGTTTCATCCCATTCCAATGGTGTGAACGTGTGCTCATCGCGTTGTAACTTAAAGGACCATACCGATTTCAGGATGATTTTGGCTGCTACAATAACCGGTGCGATTAGTCCCAGTGGATCATACAGACGAGCTATAGTTGAGAGCACTGACCGTTGTGTGGCAGTAAAATCAATTTCGAAGTTGAGCCGGAATTTAAAAACGTCCTTGTTCGGTTACCACAGAATACCAAGGGTTTTAACTGTATCGCTGCTATTTAATTGTAAGGCATTACTGTTGACCTGTATTCGGTAGGAATACCGTCCAGCACCGCCGATGAGTTGCTGCTCCATTTTCTAAGTTCCATGCCAGCGGAGCGCAATGCTACTTGTTTGCGAATTTCGGTGGCGGTCTCAACTGAGTGACCACCAGATAGTACGTCGTCAACATATATTTCATTCCGAAGGACAGGTGCTGCTAACGGATATGATGTACTTTCGTCTTCAGCCAGTTGGTGGAGGATTCGTATCGCGGTATATGGAGCGGAAGCACTCCCAAAGGTGACTGTCGTGAGACAATACTCCTGAATTTCATTTGCTTCGTTTCGCCACAAAATACGTTGATATTGCGAGTCATCTGTGTGCATGTCTATGCACCGATACATCTTTTAGATATCAGATGTAAACGCGAATTTGTGTTTTCTCCAATTTAAAACTACTGCTGGCAGATCATTTTGAAGTGCGGGTCCCACACACAGTACGTCATTTAAGGACTTGCCATTGCTAGTCTTGCACGATCTTTAGCTTCGTGGTTAGACTTTCCTCTTTGATCACAGCGTGGTGAGGTAATACACATGATGCGACTGTTGGAGCACTTGAGGCAAGTTTCACGGAATGCTGCTCCTCAGTTGTCGTAGCAGGAGTTATTTGATTCAGGGTGAAATATTCCCGAATACCCTCTTCATACCGGGCTCGCAATTCATCGTTGCGTTGTAGTTTTTGCTCCAGTGAATGAAAGCGGTTGAGTGCAATTTTTTTTGGATTTACCGAGGGTTTGAGATTCAGCAAACAAATTTTTCAATGGAAGTCTCACTAAATATTTCCCATTTGGTTGGCGCGTATGCGTTTGTTGAAAATGTGTTTCACACCAGTTTTCTTCTTGCGAGAGAGATCTCTCGGTCGGTACTTGATCGATTTCGAAAAAACGTTGTACAAGTGATTCCAG
>NW_016157472.1:232737-245132 GCF_001687245.7 Rhagoletis zephyria
GAGTAACCGATGTTCATCATCTATTTTACGGAATACTAATCCATCAACTAATTCATACCCCTTAACTTCTTCGTACTCTAATTGATCCGCTAAATTTCTGAGTATTTCATCTCGATTTTGAGCCACTTGGATTTGAAAATCTAAGTCACCGAAGTCTACGGCAGCGATTGTTGGGCCTTTGCTTACGGAGCCTACCTGAGCAGCAATTTCAGTATCGGAAGTGATGTGCTTTTCCCTATCCTCTTCCACTTTTCGGGGAAAATACCTACTTAGTGCATCGACATGTCCCATGCTCAAACCACTCCTGTGTTGAATCGAATAATTATAATTTTCTGGCTCAAGAGCCCGGCGTGGATGTACTAATTTTTTGTTCAATGTCATTGTCAGTGAATTACAATCCGTAATGATTTTGAACGCTATTCCTTCAAAATAATTCCGAAACCGTTTGAGGGCATAAATTATCGATAATGTTTCCAACTCGAAACTATGGTAACGCGACTTAGCGGCGGTGGTGGCCTTAGAAAAATATGCTACCAGGTGAAATTTACTATCATCTTGTCTTTGCAATAATGTCGCGCCAAAGCCAGAGGTACTAGCATCGCAGTGAAGTTCGGTTTCCCTTTTGCGGTCATATATCGCTAATACAGGCGCTGCGGTAAGTAGATTTTTTAGATTTAAAAAAGCATTGATACATTTTCACAAAATTTAAAAGCACTTTCTTTTTTGAGTAAATTAAGTAACGGCCTTGCGATTTCCGAAAAGGATGGCACAAATTTCCTGAAATAAGAAAATAAATCAATACACGAACGTAGCTCTTTATGATTCTTCGGTAGTGGATAATAAGTTATCGCACGAATATGGTCGTTGTAAGGTCGTATACCACGATCACTTACCAAGTAGCCTAAGTACTCGATTTCATTGTACCCGAACTTGCACTTCTTCAACTTTTATTCGAGATTTTTTCATAAGCCCTTTGCAATATTTCTTGACCTGCTTCCACATGTTCTTTAAAATCTTTGGTAGCTATGAGAATATTGTCAATATAAACGATAATTTTTCGTGTATCGATCAAGTCGCGAAAAATGTTATAAACAAATCGTTGAAAGTTTGCTGGCGCATTTTTCAGTCCAAATGGGGTCCTCAAATATTCAAATTGACCGTGAGGAGTAATAAAAGAAGTAAGGTGGATAGAATCTTCCTCCATCAACATTTGATTAAAACCATCATTTAAGTCTATAAGTGTGAACCACTTCTTCCCAGACAAATATTCAAATTGTCTCTAAAGGTATTTTTATTTAATGCGCGGTAATCTACGCACATCCGTGTTTCGCCATTCTTTTTCTTCACCAGTACTATGGGGACGAGTAAGGAGAATCACTAGGCCGAATAATTTCCCTATTCATTAAATCTTGAGTAGTTGTTAGGACTTCTGCGTGATCATGAAAAGATAAGCGTCTAGGCGAACAATGAAAAGAGTATGATCGCTCAATCGAATTTTCATTTTGCAGCTGTAAGGTTTCCTTTCAGAACTAACGGGTTCCAAGTACGAATTTCGAATTACTGCTATTAATGTATTGCTCTCCTTTGTGTTCAAGTATGGCCCCACATCAATATCTTCATGAAACGCCCGATTTTCAACAATACACTCTCTAGTTCCCTCTTCATGGTTGTTTTCGCTTAAATACACCGTGACGCTTATGTTGTCGTCTACTATAGCAACGACAGTGTCATTTCCTAATTTGGATGGTAACCCGATATTTTCAAATTTATCCTGATAACATATAGAATTAACAAACCGTACACCATTTGGTTGCTGTAAGACTTTTTTTCGCGCCCAGCACTGTTGACACAAGAGTAATCAGACACTGCAGTATTCATACNGGCGCCAATCAAATCAGCTGATTGGATAATTTTGACATACGTCAAAACTTTATCATATACATAAAGTTCTGTCTAAAGCTTTTAGCCGGGACACACTCCAACGAAAGCTAAAAGCTTAAAAGTTAAAAGCTTTACTCCCCTTTAAAGGTAATGCCAATTCACCAAAACGGCCCGAAACTAAGGGAAAAATATGGAGGGTAATGAAATCGAAGCTGACCCCTTTAAAAGCAGCATGAGGACCTCAAGGTAATCTATTGTGGCCGCGAATAGCAGGCTAGGAGAGTGTTCATCACCTTTGGCACCCTCGGTAGAGCACGCCGCAGTTGCCCCTCTTGATTTAAGTGGTACACACCACGAAGAGGGAAACAACGCAAACAGAGCAAATAGTAGAAAAAAAGCTGCAGAGAAAGATGCTTTTGTGTGTGGTAGTATACTTAAGGACCTTATTGGTATGATGGCCCCTCCTAGGCGCAGCCATCACCAGCCAATGAGGGACTTAGTAAATGAGGTAATGTGGCTCTACGAGAAGGCAAACATAGCAAATGGAATAAACATAATTAGATCTGTCGTGAAGGATTGTAAGTTTACGCAGACCTCTCCTACTTTTAAGAAAGGGAGTCAAACTGGTAAACGAGGGCTAGAAGATACATCCGAGATTGTGATGAACTCGCCAAAGCGAAANAGGGACTTAGTAAATGAGGTAATGTGGCTCTACGAGAAGGCAAACATAGCAAATGGAATAAACATAATTAGATCTGTCGTGAAGGATTGTAAGTTTACGCAGACCTCTCCTACTTTTAAGAAAGGGAGTCAAACTGGTAAACGAGGGCTAGAAGATACATCCGAGATTGTGATGAACTCGCCAAAGCGAAAGAGAGCACTACTACAAAGAAAAATGGTGAAAAAGAGGTAATTGCTGCATCTTATAGCGAACATGTGATGAACTCGCCAAAGCGAAACGAGAGCACTACTACAAAGAAAAATGGTGAAAAAGAGGTAATTGCTGCATCTTATAGCGAAACTTTGGCAAACGCAAATCAATTGCAACCTAGTGAATGGGTTCCACAAACGAGGAAGAAGGCAAAAAAACCAAGACCCAAACCAGTTGAGGAAGAGGTGTCTTATAGCGACATTCTAAGGACTGTAAAAGGCTCTGCTGAAGCTGAAGCTCGAAGAACAAGTAAAAAAAAGTGCGCAAACCGGCCAAAGGTGAAATATTACTTGAGCTTAAGCACGCGTATGAGGAAAATACGCAGTTATTCAAGGCGGGCGTACAAAAGATACTGGGAAATGTGGCGGAGATAAAGGCTCTGTCCAATTTGACCACGCTTGAGATACATGATATGGATGAGATCACGACCAAGGAAGATGTAGCTAAGCCTATAACTGAGCAAATATCGGCAATTGATGATTTCGATGTAAACTGGGTCAAAACCATCCGAAAGGGATACCCAGGCACATAGATAGCTTCACTATCTGTCCCCAAGCTTTGCCGTATCCGTGAAAAACTCCTCTCTCCTGATGCTATAGTTGTTTAGATTTTGGACACCAAGCTCGGCCCTGCAAAAATGAGGATCGCAGCGATTGATGCCTTAGATGCGGGGAGAAAGGCCACAATGTTAAACAGTGTAGCAAGGAAGCCGCTTGCGTGCTCTGCAAATCTAGTCGTCAAGCCAATGAAGCCCATATTGTAGGTGGTAAGCAGTGCCCATTCTATCAGCGTGCATTAAAGGCTAAAGTATGAAGCTTCTACAATAAAATATTAACCACTGTTCAGCTGCTCAGGAGCTACTCTGTCAAACGGTTATAGGGGAAGACATTGACATCGCCATTTTAAGCGAGCCATATAAGAGAGCAAGCCAGCGTACATGGATATCAGGTAAAAAAGAAACAACTGCTATATGGGTCAATGGGGAGCAGTGTCTTGCTGAGAAACCTTATAGTCAGGAGTATTTTGTCAGAGGTAAGATCGGCGGAATATTTATCTATAGCTGTTATGCACCACCGAGCCTGAGTTATCAAGAATTTGAATCTTTTCTAGATAGCCTAGTTCAAGGCGCCATGTTATATTCTCCAAAGCTTATAGCGGGTGACTTTAATGCAGACCGTTGAATGGGGAAGCATTAGAACAAACCGACGTGGGCACGCCCTATTAAAGGTATTTGCACCACTCGACTTGTTCTTACGGAATACAGGTAACAAAAACACTTTTAAGAAAAATGGCAGGGGCTCCGTCGTTGACATTGCATTTCGCACCCAATCACTGGCACCAAAAACCACTTGGAAGATTAGTGACATTTATACTCAGAGTGATCATTTAGCGATTTTAATTGAAATCTGTGATGTAAGAAACCCTTCTAGCAGATGTTTCAAAAAGTATGATAAAGGATGGTACAAAGAATCGTTCCACCCAAATATGTTTAAACTAGTACTGGATGGTATCAGAGACGTTAGTGAAACACCAGACAATGAGGAGGCTCTTTCAGAAGAGCTCTCAAAAGCTGTTATCAGGGCATACGATGCGTCAATGAGCAAAAAGGGCCACAAAATTACAAGGAAGCGGGTTTACTGGTGGGCACCGGAATTAGGTGATCTTCGATCTGAATGCAATAAAGCCGGAAGAAAATGTCAGCGAATAAGAACGGACGCCCAAAGAGACCATTCTAAATCTTTACGGAAACGGTTAAAGATTGCAATTAAAAATATCAAGAGAGCGTGTTTTAAAGACTTGTGTAACGAAATTGATGAATACCCGTGAGGCGGTGCCTACAAAGTCGTTATGAAAAAATTCAACAGTAGCCAAATGCAGACACCTACTTGCCCGATACTACTTCAAAAAATAGTAGAAACACTGTTCCCGAAAGCGGAAACTAGCCCAGGGCCTGTACCAAGTGAAACACATACAAATGTTTACTATCCGCCACTTGAGCCTGATGAAATCAAATGCGCGGCCAAACGGCTTAAGAATAATAAATCTCCAGGTCCTGATGGTATTCCCAACATTGCTATTAAAACTGCAGTTGACGACTCTCCGTCAGCCTTTTTAAATGTGTTCGACTCCTGTCTTCGTAGCGGAGTATTCCCGAATAAATGGAAAAAGCAAAGATTAGTCTTACTTCCAAAGCCCAATAAACCAAAATGTGAACCTAGCTCTTATAGACCCCTATGTATGATTGATTCCTTAGGTAAGTTACTCGAACACATCGATTGCAATCACTTGTGGCAGCATATCGATACCAAAGAATGTCTGTCAGACACTCAATTCGGGTTTAGAAAGGGTAGGTCAACTGTCGATGCTATACGCAGCGTTACTGACATCGCTGAAGAAGCTATTAAGGGTAAGCGTTGGAAAAATGGGTCCAAGGAATACTGTGCTGTAGTCACCCTAGATGTAAAAAATGCTTTTAACTCGTTGAGCTGGTCGCACATTATAAATGCGTTAAAAATTATTCATACACCACAGTATTTAATTAATATAATTAACAGTTATCTATCTAATAAATTTCTGTTTTTTACAATGGGAATACAGCAAATTCCATTTCAGATGCTGCCAATCTTTTTGCTGATGCTGAGAATACCTAGCTTACATTCTTACGATTATTGTACCGAAAGTACTACTTTTAATCTTGGGTCTTTAGCTCTTTCAGATGAAGACATTGTTGATGGCATAAAAAACATCAAATTTTCAACCGCGACTGATATGGACGGTCTCTCCGTAGTTCTGTTAAAAAACTGCCCTTCTCTAATTGATACCTTAAAACGTATCTGTAATAAATCTCTGGAGTCAGGCATTTTCATTGAAGATTGGAAACATGCTTACATTTCCCCTATTTTTAAGAGTGGAAATAAAAGTGACGTAAGAAACTACCGCCCAATTTCTAAATTATCTACAGTTTCAAAACTTTTAGAAAGCGTGAGGCTAAACTTTGGTCTAATCTTAAGCATTTGATTTGCCCGAATCAGCACGTTTTCGTTTCGGGAAGATCTACAATAAGTAATTTAGCAGTTTTCGCTGATGATTGCTTTGATGCGTTCCAAAATGGTCACCAAGTTGACGTAGTTTACACTTATTTTGCTAAAACCTTCGATAGGATCTCACATTCTGTCCTAATTGCTAAACTCAACAATTTATGTTTTCATTCCGGCTTCCTTAAGTGGATTATGTCGTATCTTAGTGGTCGGAAAAGTTCAGTTCTCCTGGATGGAATATATTCTAAACTATAATTTCCACTTCGGGTGTACCACAAGGCAGCATACTGGGCCCATTATTCTTCATTTTATTTATAAATGATATAGGATCATGCTTTTCAGCTGTTAACTATCTGCTTTATGCCGACGATCTCGGTGTCTTTTTCGACTCCAAGTTTACTTTCGTCACGCACATTAATTACACTATTTCCAAATCGTTTTCAATGCTTGCCTTTATTCGTCGCAATAGTAAGTGTTTCTCCAATCCATATACTCTTAAAATCTTGTACACTAGGTTTTTTCGGTCCAAATTAGAGTACGCTGCCTTCATTTGGAGACCGTATCATCAAGTACATATTTTTCGGCTGGAATCGGTTCAGAAGAAATTTTTACGGCATGCTTTGCGTTCACTTAATTTTCCCGAGCCGATCCCATCATACTTAGCGCGTTGTCAATTGATCAACCTAATGACGCTGAGCAATAGAAGAATTTTCTTATCTGTATCTTTTATGCTTGATATTGTCTCGGGCACTGTCGACTGCCCTAATCTTCTTAGCAGAGTTATGTTTACCGTCCCCGCAAGAGTTTTGCGCATATACGAGGTTTTTACTATTGGTTTTAGTAGAACGCTTTATGGCAGTAATGCACCAATCAAAAGAACCCTGTCTGAACTGAACAAACTCTCAAGTTCTTTGGACCTAGATCTCTCGCTCACTAAGAATGTATTAAATAATAAACGTAAGCTTTTCTTATTATATCAATCCATTGTATAAGTAATAATATACTTATTATTTTTTTCTATTATGCTTTGGTCTGTTCCTTTAATTAGACTATAATGAATAAATAAATAAATAAATAAATAATAGAGTTTCGTGCTACAACACGGAAAGAGGCAAAGTAAGCTGTAGAGTCTCCAGACGAGTTCCCCAATGTTTTGTCCTTGGCCCACTTTTGTGGATCATAGCCTACGATGGCGTATTGCGTTTACCCATTCCAAAAGGAGTTAAAATAATTGGTTATGCCGATGACATCGCTTTGGTGGTTGTGGCTAAAGACATAAATAGGGTGCAAATGGCCACAACAAATGCTTCCAAAATAGTCATCGACTGGCTTATAGCGAGGGAGATGAACTTAGCAATCGAGAAAACAGAAGGTGTACTCATAATAAGTATGAAGAAAAAAGAGACCGCAACCTTGAATATAAACGGGTATGTCTTTGATACATTACCAGCAGGGAGGTATCTAGGTGTAATGATTGATGCAAGGTTATCTTACAAAGTTCACATTGAAATGGTAAGTACAAAAGCGGCAAAAGTTCAAAGCACGTTAGCTAGACTGATAGCAAATGTAGGCGGTCCAAGTCAAAATCGCAGAAAACTGCTAATAAAAGTTACTGAATCAGTTATAATGTACGCGGCCCCCGTCTGGGGTCATGCACTGCAGCAAAAGTCCTATGCTAAGCTTGTAAACTCTGTTTTCCGTCTTAGTTCCCTTCGCGTTTGCAGCGCTTTCCGGACAGTTTTGCATGATGCAGCCTGCGTCGTAGCTGGTATTTTGCCTGCCGATTTGTTGGCTAACGAAAACCAGCGTACCTATTTGACGGCCCGAACAAAAGGTAGAGCCCTCTCAAAACCCGAGATCGCGGCCGAACGCCAAATAAGCAATTTGGCAGCAACGCTGGGCCATGGCTGCTTTCGACAGTACCTGCACTATTATGGTCACGATGACTCGACGGCATGTAATACATGTGAAAATGTCCCGGAAACCGCTGAACATGTACTTTTCGAGTGCCCTTCGTTTTCATTAGAAAGAGAGAGATTAAATACTTTGACTCAAGAGAGGTACGGAAAATATCATTGAACATATGTTGAATGATAAAAAAGTATGGGGCACATCAAAGAATATAAGCAGAGAAATAATGACAAAGCTAAGGATCAGAGAGCAACGCTGCCGCTTAGAAAGAGGAAATAGTTGAAGTTACTTATGTACAAAATTTCTTCATTTATCTTATTTTCTGCATTTCTTTGCAGGTAAACCCTGTGAACACCAAACCGCTCCTGAACCCCTAATCACATTAGTGGATGGGGGATTAAGGAAAGGGCGGTATGACGTGGGGCATGTTTATGCCACGGCCTCACCCCGATGTAATACGCGAGTGGTTCCGGGGAGGTAGCTTTTGGGGAGTTTCGCACGGGCCACTTATGGAAAGTTTCCCTATCCCAACGTCCGTTAAAAAAAAAAACACTGCAGTATTCAAAGAATTAAATTTTTTATTAAATTCACTTTCGTATACAAGTTTAATATTTAAAAATATAGGTATATCCATTTACTTAGATGTAAACGGATTAAGAATCAAAGTGCTACAAGAGATTTGAGCGTTTGGTACAAAAAGTATTTTTGATGTTGAAATGGTACTTAAAATCGGCAAATTGTACTTTTGTACTTTTTAAAATTAATTGTACTGAAAAAAGTACAATTTTACTTAAAATATCAACACTGTTTCACATGCGTGACAAAGTACTTGCTGCAGCGATGCCAGATTTCAGCGTATCCAAATTTTTGCCGATAATAACTTATGCGAGGGATTTGGGTATTGGGCATTTTACAAGCCTATTAGGAAGTATACATATCTGTGTTCGTATAGAATAGTAGCTTATGTCGGAAGACTGGCTTTAGTATAATGAACCATTCGCAGCATACGAATGCGAAAGACTCACTGGCGCCGAGTCGTATGAAGTCTCATAAAAAAATTCCTTGTGGTTTAAAGAATATAGGGAATGGTATATTTTACTAAAGCCAGCCTCCCGACATAAGCTACTATTTCATACGAACACAAATATATTCGTCTACAAATAATGTTGATTATTTTAATTAAGTCCTAAGATAAGTCTGTGAATCTTATCAAAAATTAAAATGATTTGAATCAATCCACTCGCCAATTAGAACTTTTGCTTTAAAAGAAAAATATGCATAGTGCATTTACTCAATACTTGGTCTGGCATCACTGTTTGAGCATGGATGTGCCAAAATCGTGCATTTTGCACTAAATTTAGCAGGGACGTGAACCGGTTTTGAACCGGAAAACCGCTTTTTTCTATTAATTAACTAAACCATTAACCGAACCGAAATTTTCCACAAATGTTTGATCCGAACCGAAAACCGACCCACTTTCCATAAAGGTTTAAAGGTTCGTTTCAACCAATTTTCAATAGATAAATGTACCCACTATTTTTTCTTTTTGTTATACATGGTAATACCTACCATGTTTGTTTACCATGTGAGAATATCAATGGGTTGCCTACCCATCTCATTTGACAGACCCCTTAACTTTGCGCGTTGTTGCACTTGACACTTGACACTTAAACTTGCGCGTTAGTTTTTTGTTTTTCGGACCGTTGAACCGAACCGAAACCCTGGTTCAAAGACCAAAAAAACCGCTTTGACGAACCAATCCAAAAGTGCAAAAACGGTTCGAACCGCTGAACCGAACCGACCAAATTTTTCATCCGGTTCACGTACCTGAAATTTAGTGCTTTTGGGAAACCAAAAAGCCAAAATAATTGGAATTCAATGCTTAATGCGTTATTTAGTGATGCGTTTTTAATTTAAGCACACCGAATGCACAGTTACATACAAGTGTATGTATGTATGTACATACTATACACTTATATTCTACATTAAGATGGAATTCATTTACTGAATAAAATGTGAGGAATAGGTAAATAAATATATGTTTTGCGTTGCTGTAAATGTATTTAAATTAATTTATTAATAAAAACGTGAGGGAATGGATATGTATATACACTTTTTACTGAATCAAAAAAATGATTAAACATGATAATAAAAACTTGGCGCTTTTGTTTTGGAAAATTGGCTTTTTCTGGTGCCCTGACGCCACACTGGCTCAGTTGTCGCAAAAGTACACATACATACACGCATTTTTACTTGAAAAGAAGTGTGTTGTGGTTAATATGTATACGTTGCCATCTCCGTACAGTTCACTTCACCTCGTCTAGCATGCTCGCGTGCTCGCAGTTTGCCCGAGACGTCGACTGCGCGCACCTCTGCTGTGCATCCCTAATATAGAGCATTTAAATTGTGTAACCCGTCCGCGTTTGCGCCCCATCACCAAAAGACCTAAGAAGCTGAGAACAAAGATGTGCATCGATTTGAAGGCTAAAAGAAACAGTAGCAGTTTACCTTTAATTTCCAATAATTCGCTTATCAGTTATTGGCAAAAATACCGCTCGATTTTATGCGTATACTGCAGAAGAGGATTCAACGCAGAATACTCTGTATGCAAAAATAGAGTCGTTCGCTTAAAGTGCATTCCATTTGATGCAGATGTATGCCTGCATACATAATTGGAATGTTTTAGTAAAATAAAGCCAGAGAAAATACTACTCACGGGCTTTATTTCCTTTTTTATGAAACAAATCAAGCTGGCGTTATTTCCTTTTCTTTGGTGGGTGCTATTTCGCCTTCGAAATGGAAATAACGCCCGCGTGCTTCATTTCTTTTATTTTAGGAAATAAAGCCCATGGACGTTATTTCCGCGCGCGTTATCGCACTGCACCTTTAGCAGTCTATTGATAAAGCAAGGGAAAATTAAAAAAAAAGATACTGAAATCATTTTAACTGGGACTGTTGATAACTGATGAAAATATGTACATGAATATATGTATATATCAACGGTGGGCAAACGCGGCTCTTTGAGCTCTTTGCTCGGAAAAGCGCGGCTCTTTTTACTTTTTATTTGCTTACAACATTTTGGCTCCTTTTACTTTTTAATACATTATTTTCCATTGTGATTATTTTTTGTATTTTATTACTTTACAACGCTTTCATCAACTTGCAATGTTGTGTGTCCAGTGACCTTCAATGTTGTGTGTCCAGAAACATTCAAAGTAGAAAATAAATAATATAAAAAAAAACTTTTTAATATACAACGCTTTTATAAATGGACTAAAAAGTAGAAAATAATACTTCTCAGTCCCATAGAATTTGTTTTGATAACTTTTGATTTTGAAATTTTAGCAAAAGTCATTATAAACAATTTATGAGATTGAAAATGTGGATGTATGGATGTGTGGTTATATGAATAACGACCGCTTGAAATTGTCTCAAATTTGTACTTTCTCTGTAGAAATTTTAGGTCGTATGTTATGTAATTTGACTATTGTCAAATAAATCGAATGGTTTGTATTGCATGCGCCCCACGCTTTTCATTTTCAATCTCATAAATTGTTTATAATGACTTGCTAATATTTTGAAATCAAAAGTTATCAAAACAAATTCTATGGGACTGAGAATTATTATTTTATAATTTTTAGTGCATTTATAAAAGCGCTGTATATTAAAAAGTTTTTTTTTGTATTTTTTTATATACACATACGCAAATTGAAATCGGAACATTACCCGCAATTGGAGAATGAAAATTGGCTTTATGACTTAATGTTCTTTACTGATATGATGGAACCAGGGCTGCCAGACGTCTAGAGTATACGATCCGCACATGGAAAAAAAGTCGTGGGTGAAAAATCCGAGCAAAAAAATAAATAAATCGTTTGTACTTAGGTGAACACAGGAATCGGAATTTTAATACCGTCAAATAAAGCAGCACATATTTCCACTAGTCCTATTTATTGATTGCTCCACAGGCAACTACATTATTTTTCTGACTAGAAGTTTTTAGCAAGCAGTGTGTTTTTAGTTTATGTACATGCAACAAAACTTTTCAGGTAGGTTTTCGACCCTAACGAGTAACAGTATAATGTTTGAAGCGATGGTTAAAGTGGAAATAAAGAAAATTAGGGGTTTCTTTAGATTTTACGCAACAAAACTTCCCAACAATCAAAGTCTACCACTAGATTGTTATACATAACACAGCCACACAAAAAAAAATTTGTGTTCTGACCCAAAGGTCTCACTATGTGTACTTTATGTTTTTGGGGTCGCTGAATCCGAATCCGAGGTCCATTTAACCCCATCAGTTCAGGGTTTTGATATAACCCCAGAAAACCAATATGGCGGACACCTTTTGGAAAAATTCATCGGATTCGCTTGAAACTCGTTACTCGGGGGTTTTCGGGGTCGCTACTTACGAATATGATATTATTTATTCAAAATGGCGGATCCAATATGGCGGACACATTTTTGTAGAATTCATCGGATTCGCTTGAAAATCGTTACTCAGGGGTTTTGGGAGTCACCGATTACGAATTTGATGTCAGTTTTCGAAAATTCAAAATGGCGGATCCAATATGGCGGACACTTTTTGTAAAATTCGTCGGATTCGCTTGAAAATCGTTACTCAGGGGTTTTAG
>NW_016157472.1:246729-272002 GCF_001687245.7 Rhagoletis zephyria
CCTAAAACCCCTGAGTAACGATTTTCAAGCGAATCCGACGAATTTTACAAAAAGTGTCCGCCATATTGGATCCGCCATTTTGAATTTTCGAAAACTGACATCAAATTCGTAATCGGTGACTCCCAAAACCCCCGAGTAACGATTTTCAAGCGAATCCGATGAATTTTACAAAAATGTGTCCGCCATATTGGATCCGCCATTTTGAATTTTGAAAAAATAATATCATATTCGTAATTAGCGACCCCGAAAACCCCCGAGTAACGAGTTTCAAGCGAATCCGATGAATTTTTCCAAAAGGTGTCCGCCATATTGGTTTTCTGGGGTTATATCAAAACCCTGAACTGATGGAGTTAAATGGACCTCGGATTCGGATTCAGCGACCCCAAAAACATAAAGTACACATGGGTCAGAACACAAATTTTTTTTTGTGTGGCTGTGTATAAATCTAAGGTGACCAGAATTTTTTAGCATTCCAGGAGGACAAATGCTCCACACCGAAAACACAAAAAATTTGTTTTATATTTATTTTAACACATAAATAACGAATAAGTTAACACTGTTTAAAAGAGCACAAACAATTCAAAGTTGCTCTAAACACAAGTCAAACAAGTTAATAATACACTGAGTTGCATAATTATAAGACCGAAACACATTACCGTTGATTTTTGTAAATTTGTTTTTTTGTTGACAGTGTTGTTCATTTTCTTCCATATAAAAAAAAAAATCGAACATACTTTGTAAGGAAGAAAATGGGTGACACCGTGTAAAAATGCCAAAAATTAACGTTATTTTACATAAATATAGCTATGTATATAAACATTTATTTTTATTTTCCATTTCTGCTGAGCTTCGGCCAGCTACGGTCTTCGATTATCAGTTTTAATTTCGAGTAATGTTTCAAATAAATTTGATTGAAATTATATTAATATAAAACTGTTTATTTGTCAGCTTTTATTTTGTGGAACTTAGCTTTTTTCTAGCGGGTTTTTATAAAAATCTGAATTTCTTACTCGAAAATATATAGTTGGCAGCACTGGCTCCATTACACTTCCTAAAATAGTGGTTAATTTTGATGTAAAACGTAAAATATTTTCTCATTTGTGTTAAAAAAAATTAAAAATTTCGAAATAATTTAACAGTTTTCTTAAATAGGGCTGAATGTTAGCATTAAATTTAAAAACAATACCACTATGTTGGGTATTAAACACTATACGTGTCGTCGCGTTTCTCTCCACATTGCATTTTTAAAATGGCATACATTTTTTGTAATTTCGTTGCCTGGCGGAAATTCGGTTTAGGTTTATTTATGAATCATAGCAAAACTTTATCTCACACTTTTTTTTCAAATAACTAGATATTGAAACCGTTATGAACAATGTATGTATGTAACAGAGCTGGGTTTATTTTGATTGTAATTACATTTTAATTACGATTGCTTAATTTTAATCCTTAAATTGTAATCATAAATTTTACCATTATGATTATAATAACTGTGATCTTAAAAATTTAAGGTCTAAGATTACTGTAATCGTAATCATGAAATACATTTCTAAGGGGAAAATCATACAGGCCTGGGCTATTTTTGGCTATGTTCTTGGATGTGAAATAACGCGTTTTCTAAAATTTGTTAAGCAGATTTGCGCTCCAATGCAATGAACGTACTTATTTTAAGGAGGACAAGAAGGGCATTTTTGCTCTTAAGGAGGACAGAGAAGGAAAAAAGTTTTGAGAAGGACAAATGACATTTGAGGAGGACAATCCTCCTCACAGGAGGACGGTTGTTCAGCTTATATAAATCCTCTTCTCATGTTTGATTTGTAAAATCGGGAGAAAAATAGTCAAGCTTTTAATAGATATTTAGTCCCTCCAGTACGAAAACAACGCATTTTTTAATAAAAAAATGGAAGGTTCTGGAACTATAAGAAACCTATGAGATATGTGTAAAGAAGGAAAATTTTCACAATATGAAAAATCCGTACATCTTGACGTAAAACTAAAAATCCGAACGTTGAATCCGTACAACCGGCAGGGCTGGATGGAACATTTGCAAAACTTTAATTCGTTTCTACAAGGTGAGAATAAAAATGTTTTTGATTTGTCGCAAATTATAAATATAATAAAGTTTTGAAGGTAAACTATGCCTTTTTTTACATGATCTCAAAAAAAGAATATTTCATCATTTTCCATGGCTAGAAAAAAATATTGCACATATCAAAGAGGATAAATTGGACCCCTATGCCGCAAAACTACGTGATTTAAAAGCAGATTTTGAAAAAAGATTTACCAATTTGAAATTATTTAAATGTACGTCTGCATACTTAATAAACCCTTTTCTATGTAACATAGTTGAGGATGAATTTACAATATCCGAAATACCCCTTTTTAAGAAAAGCGAAGAAGAGTTGGTGTTTTTGGAATGAAATGAAGATAACACACTGGAAAAGCAACATAAAGCTTTGCCACTGCTTGAATTCCGGCAACATGTACCAGATTAAAAATATCTGCTGTTGAAAACAGCTGCATGCCGTATATTTTCAATTTTTGGTACGACGTATAACTGTGAGTCTTTGTACTCTACAATGAATTCGTAAATTTACATGTGGCTCTTTTCGGCCTCGGCCTTGCCCACCCCTGGTATATACATACATATAGATGATATAATAGCTCTGATCTAATACTTTTCGTGTAAAATCCTGTAAAAATGTCAAACAGCAAAATCACTCTCTGAAGTGAGAGTAAAAAGTGAGTAACAGCAAAAAGTATGGGAACAAAAACAGCATCGGGTAAAATCTTGCAACTTCATTTTTTACACAATTCTCCAAAAATCGCTTCCTTTTACACATGTAAGTTCATTGAGTACTGGATCAGAGCTAATACAAGATTGCACAAAAAGAAGACGCCAGTAAGAGGAAGTGCCAAACAAATGAATTTAACTTCCCATTTTGCAAACAAAAGTCAGTAAGTTATATGTATTCATGATTTTAACGTAAACTTTGTGACAGATGAAGCAGAACCACAGATTATATTGCTAAAAGAAAACCTAAATTTTGAAAAATATATAAATAGAAATTCTCAAACTACAAGATCAAAAGCAGGATTTGTTGCGGTGTTTCCAAGATATTTTAACGCCCTTGAGTCACAAGTATACACCAGTATCATATTTTATCAATCATACCGACAATTTCATGTATTCAAAGAGTTAAAAATGAAAATGAATAAAAATAATCAAATCAACATAATGATTAAAATTAAGAGAAATGTTTAATATTAACCTAACCTACACGTGTATGTATGTAACTGAATCGCCAGGTTTACATATAAAAAGGTGATCAGCATTTTCGAAATTAACGCCCTAATCTGTAATTAGAAAAGTAGATTAGCCATACAAAATTATAATAACAAAATAATCTCAGATTAAACCGATAACTTTTTGGTGTCCAACCTAGTTTAATCGGTTATACTTGCGAAAAAGAGGAGAAATGTAAAATGTAAAAGAAAACAAATTTGACGCTAGCTAGGAAAAGAGGTATGTAAGGTATTTTTAATAAAACATTAAGTGAAAATGTATTTAAATAGCATAATTTGTGTAGCAAAAAGAAAATTGACCAGTGTCGCACAGAGAAAAAGCTTAACCTTTCCTCGAGTTGGGAGAATAACAAGCAGAACCAATCTGATAGCTAACGAGCTTTGATCAGATTATATTTATATGTAAACAAACTGTTAAAGCTCAGTTTGTCTAGACTTAATTTCCGTAACGTAACTTAACTAAATATTTCGGCCATCCTGTTATATGAGAAACTGTGTTGGCGGTTAGTTAAAACTTAACTTAGCGTAAGAAACTTAAGAACCTGTAGATTTTAGGTTCTTAAGTTACGGTCTTACGGAAATTGAGAGCGGTGAGAGAATCAGGCTTGCCAGACTCTCGTTTTTGTATTTCTTAAAAATAAATGAAAGCAAACATTGTTGTTTGCATGAATTTTTTTGATGTGGCATTTAAGGCGGCGAACTGTTAAACAGCTGAAAAAGAAAATACAAAAACAAAATATTTCCGCTCTTGGCTTAAGTTGACGTGTTGAGTAATCATTGATGATTTCTTACGGTAAGTTAAATTAAGTTAAGTCTAGACTAACTGAGCTTTTATGCTTTGCCGTACGCATATGTTTACTCATCAAATTTCATGAGTACCTCTCACGCCTCTCTCGCCTATTTTTATCTTCTAATTTGCTTAATTGTATTACAAGTTTTTTAACCCTCTTTTATAATTAAGTTTTAAACCCATTTAATGCATGAATTGCAATCAATACATTCAAAATAATATAATTTGAAATATATTTTTACACAGATCCAAGATGCATCTCTAGGTGGCTCATCTGAAGACGAAGATCTCTTAGGTGTATTGCGGGGACCTAGTACTTTCGCGAACACTTTTCTATATGTTGGCCTTGGTACAATTGCCTTGGGTTTGGTGATAGCATTTGTCGGCACCGGAGAGAAGGGCTTCAAAACAGTGGAATTGCGGCTTATAGGACCTTCGTTAATAGGTAAGTGAAAGTGTTACAAATATGTAGGTATTTCTAAAATACAAATTTTAGGAAAGGGGCAAAGCACCGATATTGTCTCTTAACATACATATATATGCATGCACATGAGTGTGGTTTCATAACACCTACTTTCGGGTTTTTCAGGTGCAGATTTTTAGAAATGTACCATCTTCTATCTACACATAGTATAAAGGAAAGTCGAGATTCTTTGTACGCGCTCGAAACTACTGAACGGATTTTGACGAGATTTTCTCTAGTATACTCTGCATCGATAGGAAAGCGACATTTTTTATTTAGAATTTTAATACGGTTACCACCTTCTAAAAAACTATAAGAACCGCACCGTTCATTAGATTACAAAAAATTAGGTGTCAAATGCAAGGCATTGGCCTCTAGATAAGCATTAGCGTTTTAGTTTTTGGAGTAGGGTTGCCACTTGTTAATAAAATTACTAAAAAACTTAGCCTGAATGTGCAATAATGTATTATTTTTATGAGTCGGGTTGCCACCTATTAAAATGTTACACGATCTTCGTCGTTCGTTGAATTACAAAGTGGGCCACCAGATGGAAGAGCATGGACTTCGCATGTACAATAGCTTTAATTTTTTGAATAGCGTTGACACCTATTTAAAAATTAATATATTCTATACATAATACAAAGCAAAGTGGAGATAATTTGATCACGCTAATCTCAAAAACTACTGAACGGATTAGACGAGATTTTTTTAAGTATAATCGGTATCGATTGAAATATTATCTTTAGTACTTTAAATACCTAAGGGGTTGCCACCTGCATACAAATTATAAGATCCGCAATGTTCGTTGGATTAAAAGAATGAGGTGTCAAATAAAAAGGCTCGGCTTTTAGATGTTCTATAATGTATTACTTTTTGAGTAGGATTGCCAATTTTGTATTTATTTTTAATTATAAGATCTTAACCGTTTGTTGGACTAAAAACTGAGGTACAAAGTAAAATGATATGGTCTCTGCATGTGAAATAATTTTTAATTTTTTGTTTGAGTGGGGTTGCCACCTATCTAAAAATTATGTATGTATAATACGTGGGGACATGGTGGGACATTTGTTCCATCGTAATGTTTTTGTAAAGATTGCTTTTAAACGAATTTTTAACGCAAATAAAAAATAAATTTTATGCCCTATCTATTTTATATTCCATTGTTAGTGGCAACGCTGTTATAAAGGCCAGTACGCAGCTTTAAAGAAAAGCAAAAACTCCATACAAAATGACGTACAAAAAGTGGCTTAGAAACTTTCTTGAGTCAAATTTCCTTGAGGCAGTACGCAGTTCTTAAGAAATTAGCTATGCTTTCTACTACGGTTTTCTAAAGTTTTTTTTTCTGAAAAAGGAGCACAAGGCAACCCATGTTTGCAACAGAAATATATGGCCGTTCCATTATTTCTTAACGAAAGAGTGAAGCAACAGGCTGTGAAGTATCAAATGCCAAAATTCCTTGGAAATACACACGAAATAATGGCAAATTTTTTATTGACCGTTTTCTTGAGACCTGTATACTGCCCTTAAAATTTGAGGTTGTATTGTGATTAATCACACTGTCCCGCGGTCGGCTGGGGAATTGATGAAACCAAGTTTTTCTGAAAGTCTGGATTGTATATAGAAAAGTTATTTCTCATATTTCCCTGCTTGGTGATTTTTTTTTTATTTGAAGTTGGTTGTCGCAGAGCCGCATTTAAATCAATTAAAAGTGATTAAAATGCAAATATTTATTTATACAATCAAAAGACATTTTTTGGGATCTTGGTGACCTAAGGATCTGAATTTGCAATTTATTTTTAACAAAAAGGGCCACTAGTAGGGCTGCCAGACGTCCCGTTTTTCCCGGACATGTCCCGGTTTTAGACTATTTGTCCCAGTGTCCCGGTCCAACCTTAAAATGTCCCGGGTTTCGTTTTAGTGTCCCGGTTTTTCATTTGATTGCACAAATTTGAATAAAAGTTCAAAAATCACTACACTAAGCGAAAAAAACGCGTTGTAATATTCCGAAAAATGTTATGAATTCACTGAGGGAAATAACGCATAGTAAACATGAATATTTTCTATTTGATTATCGTTTAAAAATGTTCGTATTTAAAAATAATACTTTCATAACACGCACGCGTGGTGTTGATTCAAACTCAACATTTAAATGCACATTTACATGTCTTGCTGTAGCTGAGTGCGCGAAGATGCTTGACACAATTTGCTAATTTCCAGAGGGTTTTTTTAACTTAATTATGAAAAAGCAATCAGTAATTGCAAATCGATTCATTTTAATATGGGCGTATTTGAAGTGAATATTTCTATACTAAATACTAAAATACTTAAATGTATTACGAGTTGGGTTGGCGCTCTTTCATATGCGTATTTTTTTAAATTTAGCACGCTTTTTTAATTCTAAACTTCTTTCTCTCAGTGCACCGGTTTAATTTGTGAAATAGTCACATTTCGAAAATAGTTGAACTTTGCACAAGCAATAGTTGATGATTCGTATATGTACCTAAATACGTTCAAAATGACGTGCACAGAGTTTTACAATTATATTAAGGAAAAGACAGAAGTTTTGAAACAAGTTTACAGCAGCGAAAAATTTGACTGATATTTTTATGTTATCTTGTACTTAAGATTTTTTCTTTCATGAAACCTAGAGTACAGTGCCGTACAAAATTATTGTCTCGGAGGCTCTTTCATCAGATCACAATTTCTAATCAGATCTTTTAGAAAAATTTTGAAAATGTAGCTTTTGGGCCAATTAATAAAGTGCAAGTCTGAAGTTGCCAGCAAATTTCGTTGATTTTTAGCATTTTTTTTTGCTGACAGTGTCCTTCATATAAAAAGAATTATCGATCATAGTTTGTATGGAAGAAACTCTCAGTAAAAACAATACCAAAAATCAACTAAAATTTAAAGGGCTGCAAAACTTCATTTTAAAAATTTGTATAAAAAGTCTGATTAGAATGTTGCAAATTTGTATGCAAATTTATTGAATTTTGCCGAGTTTAGCACATAGTTTAACATTTTTTTAATGTTTTTTCATATATTTAGTATAAACTGTATTTTTATAAAGAATAAAAAAAGGTTCATGCATTGTGAAAAATTCTCTGTGCTTTAGTTGTGATAAGTTGTTTTGTTTTGTTGGCGTACGTTGTAATGATCTCATGATCTCATGTTTTTATGTTTTTGTTTTTGTCTGTCAAAATAAAATTTCACTACATCTTTTCGCACGTCGAAATGAAAGAGAAGGTAGTGAGAGGCCCTCCCTAAAGTGTCCCGGTTTGGCAACAGAGATATCTGGCAGCCCTAGCCACTAGGGTGCATCTTAATATAAAAGAACAACATGGAAGGAACATGAAGGAAAAGTGGAAACATTTGGAACAATGTTTTTAAACAATGTTTGTTCATTTGCACCAAAGTGCACCCAGCAGCCGCATTTTTGGTAAGATTAACACTTTTTGGTAAACATAAACATTCAAATTAATTGATTTAAATGCGGCTATGCGTCCACCAACTTGTTATAAAAAAAAAGTAAGTGCGCCTGGGCCACACTGTAGAAGTGAAACTTACGTTACTTATCTATCTATACATACACACATCTGCTTTTGCTTAAGTTTATATTTTTTCGCTTTTTTTCTACCTCTACCACTGTTCGTTTTAATAACATTCATGTTATTCGGTTTTTCCATTATCTTCATTTTTATCTCATTTATCTATTTATTTCAATAGCAACATCGATAATACCATTGGTAGCTAAATCGACTAGAAAATCGATAAAAATATCGATAACAAAATCGATAAATATCGATAACAAAATCGATAAATGTCGATAACGAAATCGACAATTATCGATAAAAAATCGATAAATGTCGATAACAAAATCGATAAATATCGATAACAAAATCAATAGATATCGATAACAAAATCGATAACTAAATCGATATATATCGATAACAAAATCGCTAAAAAATTGATAAGTATCGCTAAAAAAGTCGACAAATATCGATAACAAAATCGATAAAAAAAATCGATAATTATCGATTACAAAATCGATGAATGCCGATAACAAAATCGGTAAATATCAATAAAAAACCGATAGAAATATCGATTTATTATCGGTATGTCTTGAGAATCCCGAAAATCTCTAAAATCCCAAAATAGTTCCCAGATTGAGTCTCTGTGTCTCTCTCTGTATACTTTCCTCTTTAATTACCTCTATTTTAATCTTTCTTCCCCTATCTTCATCTTTGCTTTTATCGGTATCCTCATCCTCCTCTTTGTCTTTACTTTTATGTTCATAATTTTTTCAGCTACATATTTCCCTTCACCTTTGCCTTTATATATATAAGTAAAGTGTTTAAATTTACATTGGTCTTCATTTTTGCCTTTATCTTTACGCATCTTTGTTTTTGTTTTTATTTTTACCTTTGCCTTTATCCTTTCCTTCATTTATGTACGTAGTCACCTTTACTTTCATTGTTGTATTGGTCTTTTTCTAAGTGTTATTCTTTAACCTTTTATTAGCAAATTTTTGTTAAATTATTACCATATGCATACACACACGAAGCACTTGTTTCAGCCCCAACCATTTCCGTTGCACCATTTCCGTTGCATCACTTTCGTTGCATCATTTCCGTTGCATATACACAAGAAGCACTTGTTTCAGCCCCAACCATTTCCGTTGCACCATTTCCGTTGCATCACTTTCGTTGCATCATTTCCGTTGCATATACACAAGAAGCACTTGTTTCAGCCCCAACCATTTCCGTTGCACCATTTCCGTTGCATCACTTTCGTTGCATCATTTCCGTTGCATATACACAAGAAGCACTTGTTTCAGCCCCAACCATTTCCGTTGCACCATTTCCGTTGCATCATTTCCATTGAATCATTTCCGTTGCACCATTTCCGTGAGCAATTTCCGCAGAATTTGCCAATTTACTCCCAACCAACCAACCGCCGCTAAAGAAGTTTCACTTCAAGAAAACAAAACGCTTAAAACTGCAAAGCAGGGAAAACTGAGAAATTACTTTTCTATATACAATCCAGACTTTCAGAATATGTGAAATGACTATCTTAGCAATATTATATTGATGAGTATTTTTAAAAATTTTTAAGCCAAAAAAAGTTAAAAATTAAATATAATAGACATTTTTTTATTTTTATCTTGATTGTTCTTCTACACAGAGGGAAAAAAATTTTAGAATTAAAAAAAACGTGCTAAATTGAAAAAATACGCATATGAAAGAGCACCAACCCAAGTCGTTTTAAATTTGAGTTTGTGCGTTATAAAATATGTTGATGTGAAGTGCACAGATGCTTTTTCGTTATACGAAATTATAATTAAGAAGAAAAAAAAATAAGTTTCATGTTCCGTCTGATGGTAACTGAACCCGGACCCCCTCTTGCCAGCAACCGATTGTATCAAGCGTCTTTGCACACTCAGCTACAGCCATACATGTAGATGTATTTTCAAATGCAGAGTTTGAATCAACATCACAGCGCGCGATTAGTGCATTCCCTGCAGAAAAAAATTACCAATTGATAAAAAATAACCTACTTGTAGTTAGCTTTTTCCGGGATTTCTGTAAAATATATAACTTGTAGTTAGCTACAAAAAGCTAACTTGAAAAAAGTGGACAAGTTATGCAGGAGTAAAGCTCCAGATTGTTTTCTTTAAACGCGTTTCGATTTAAATATGCTGCACTTCGCAAATTCTTTTTCGAGTTGAGGAGAAATAAAAGGAAGATCGAAATTTCATATTATAATTTTGAAGTTATGTCTGACGGAGTTCGAATATGGGACCACATACAGCAGAATATGTACACAAACATTAAATGTGATAAAATAAATAAAGTAAATAAAAAAATAAAAATTTTATTTTTCCTATTGATATGTTATGCCCAGAAGTAGTTAGTTACAAGTTAATTACATCAAATGCAGAGGTAACCACCCTTGACTATTTCGCGGCCATCGCCATACAAATATAGTTAGCTTTCACAGATAATAAGTGACTTATAGCTCCTTCCTAATCAGCTTAAAGTTAGATACATTTCCTGTAGGGNGTTATAAAATATGTTGATGTGAAGTGCACAGATGCTTTTTCGTTATACGAAATTATAATTAAGAAGAAAAAAAAATAAGTTTCATGTTCCGTCTGATGGTAACTGAACCCGGACCCCCTCTTGCCAGCAACCGATTGTATCAAGCGTCTTTGCACACTCAGCTACAGCCATACATGTAGATGTATTTTCAAATGCAGAGTTTGAATCAACATCACAGCGCGCGATTAGTGCATTCCCTGCAGAAAAAAATTACCAATTGATAAAAAATAACCTACTTGTAGTTAGCTTTTTCCGGGATTTCTGTAAAATATATAACTTGTAGTTAGCTACAAAAAGCTAACTTGAAAAAAGTGGACAAGTTATGCAGGAGTAAAGCTCCAGATTGTTTTCTTTAAACGCGTTTCGATTTAAATATGCTGCACTTCGCAAATTCTTTTTCGAGTTGAGGAGAAATAAAAGGAAGATCGAAATTTCATATTATAATTTTGAAGTTATGTCTGACGGAGTTCGAATATGGGACCACATACAGCAGAATATGTACACAAACATTAAATGTGATAAAATAAATAAAGTAAATAAAAAAATAAAAATTTTATTTTTCCTATTGATATGTTATGCCCAGAAGTAGTTAGTTACAAGTTAATTACATCAAATGCAGAGGTAACCACCCTTGACTATTTCGCGGCCATCGCCATACAAATATAGTTAGCTTTCACAGATAATAAGTGACTTATAGCTCCTTCCTAATCAGCTTAAAGTTAGATACATTTCCTGTAGGGTTATGTCATACCATGTATGTGTGTATGTGTTGTCACCGCTGTGTATGCTTTGTATACATACATATACTTTCTTAATCACATCCCTGCAAAAAATGGGACTAATCCGGGATGACTCCGGGAGCAATCGCAAAGGAGCATGCGACTAATACCACTTTTGATCTCTTTATATGGAATGAACTGATGGCTTTTGTTCGAGCATGTCCTATGAAGAGACTAATTGTTCACCTTTATACCCGAACGGGTATAAAAAGCGACTAGTAAATTTTAAAAAATAAAAATAAATATTTGCACCAGCTGAAATTCGAACCGGGGAGCTTAGTTTTGTTAGGCGAATACTCTCTCTGTGTGCCAACGCCGCACGTGAAATTTCTTTGACTAAGTGCGTACATATCATTAAATCGTTAATAGTACCCGTTAGAGATGAGTTGGGGACTAATTGATCTCCAATTATACCCATTAGGGATGAGTCGAGACTAATTGACCTCCAATAGTACCCGTATGAGACTAGTTGGGACTAATTAATGCCCAATTGTACCCGATTGAGAGTAATCTCGGAATACTCGCTTTAGAGATTAGTCGCACAATTTTTTCCAGGGATATGAAAAGCATCCGAGACGTGTAAAATGCCATCCGTGCAGTGAAAAATGCTTCGTTTTAATACGGGCGTATTTGAATTTAATATTTCCATTATACGTAGTGTATGTATAATGGAAAAATCCTTTTCGTTAACATTTTTGACTTGATTTAAATACGAACATTTTTAAACGGTAATCAAATAAAAAAATTTTATTCTTACAACGCGTGTTTTTCTTAGTAAGTGAGTTCATGTTTATCTTTTCCAATATGATATTGGTGTCAATGAAAGTATGAAAACTAGTTTGCTTAAATCATAAAATTTCATAATGTAATTAACTATATAAGTTTTGCTTTTCAAAAAGTTGTTTGCTTTGTTTTTAAAAGTAAATCAAAATACAAATTTAAGAAAAAAATTCACTTTTCTTACCTGTAAAAACACAAAGTTTGTTTTTTAAATATGATGTACGCCTGCCTTTGTAGAAAATTTAATTCCCTACAAAACTGCTTTAAGTTTTTCTTTTATTTGTTATATTTAATTTTTTATAAAAAAGTTGCGGAACATCATTTTCTTCATTGAAAAATCTTATTTTTGCGAGCGCTAACTGAAAAATGAAGATGAAGGGCTGAAATTTTGTCGCCATTATTTTTTTGTAACCAACAACGAAATTTTGATGTGGGACCGAAAGAAACAAAACATTCATTTTATATGATACAGTCTAATATATATATATATACATGGGGCTGCCTTTAGTTAAACAAATAATTACACGCAACGAGTTGTGTTTAACAAATGTACATTTATTCACTGCGTCATGGCATTCTTAAATTTATTACACGATACAATGATTTTACAAGTCCGTCCGTTTCTTGTTGCCGTATACTTGCAAGCGAGATTTGCTTCGTTCGTTTCTTTGCATCCTCCTCCTTTTGTCAATCGGTCGTTTTCAGTATTGTCTTGTTCGTTGAACAGTGTTGTATCTGTAAGTCATTCGTCAGGGTTGCTTAGCGGCATTTTGTGTTCGTCCATCAGTCCGATCCCACATTCGGCCATCCTGCGCATTTATTCGGCATCAAATACGGGATTCTACGTCTTCATGAATTCAGCAATTGTTATAGTGCGTCGGGGTCCTTCTTGCTCCCCGACCTTGGCAACCTCGTACCGACCACGCTCCATATTCTTTGTTACCTTGTAGGGCCCGATGAGTTTTCCCTTTATCTTTAGTGCGGCTCCGTATTGCGTCCTTTTGATGGCGACTAGGTCGTTGATCTCGTAATTGACCTCCGCCGCTCGTTAGAAGTCCTGGTTGTATAACAGCAATATTGTCCTGCACTTCCTGACGCATCGCTTCTCTTTCGGCATCGAGTTCATCTACGGCTACATATTCCAGCAGCTCTTGCAATTGAGGCACCCCTTTGTTCCGCATTTCCAATCCTGTAAGGATCTTGAATGGAGACTGCTTGGTGCTTCTTGGTGGTGTGCTATTCACTAACTGCTATACTCGGTCCCCGTTCATATACCCTTCTTGGGGTTCTCGCAACATAGCTTGGATATCATGGGTATGATGATCCGATGCATGCGTTCTACCTGCCCATTTCCTCTCGGAACACCCATCGCTATTAGCAAATGTTAGATTTCCTCATTTTCGCAGTACTCCTTGAAGCCGCTGGAAGTAAAAGCAGCGCCTCTGTCAGTAATGGCGCGTCGTGGATTTCCAAATAGCGCTGCCTGCCTCCTCATGCAATCGACACCGCTTCTTCATCAGTTGTTTTCGTTGGATACAGCCACACGAATTTGGAGAACGCGTCCACAACTACAAGAATGTAGTTGTATGCCTTCTTGGTTGATTCTAACGGCCCGACATGATCGAGGTGGAGTGCTCTTAGTGGTTTACTTTATTTGTCGATGGGGTTTAAGAAGCCATCCTTTTTGCTGTCTTTGACTCGTGGATGATGCACTGTACGCAGCTTCTGACAACCTTTGATACTTTTGAGTGTAACGACGGGATGTAAAATGACTTTTCTATAGACTCTTGAGTTCTCTTGATGGAAAAATGGCCTTGCTTGTGTGCTGTTCGGATGATCTCCTTCTCCATTAATGACGGAACGACAATCAACTGCTTGGTGGGATCCTTGTGCAACATATCCTACTTCATATAGAAATCATCGTAGCTGTCTTTCTCCATAACCTTGCATACAGCTCAGATCCAATTATCATGTTGCTGCGCCTGCTTCAGTCGATGAACAAGGGAGTCCTCCAGCATGAGGCACGACATGCCGCATCTTCGTTCCACGCCGGTGCTCGATCTCATAATCGAACTCTTGCAAAAACATCGCCCAGCGGAATACTCTTAACGGAACGTCTCGCTTTTTCATGGTCATAGCGAATGCATTACAGTCCGTTATGATTTCAAACTTGATCGCCATTAAGTAAACTCTCAATTTTTTTAAAGCCTCTATTATAGCGACTACCTGGAGTTCATACGAGTGGTACTTCTCTTCCGGGGGTTTAGTCTGGCGACTCATGTACTGCACGGGGTGGAATGATGTATCGCAAAAAATCGACTTTACCCATTAGAAATTGACATTTGCTCCATTTGATCTGCAAACCATACGCTGCAGCCTTTCGCAGGACTCGCCCCAACTTTGCCATGCCTTCGATATAATCCTTAATGCCAAACGGTGCGTATCGGAATTCGTACTGCCCGTTGTATGTTACGAATGCGGCGTATTTCCTGGAACTGGGCTCTACCGGAACTGGAAAAATTCATTCTTTAAATCCAGTGTAGTGAATACCTGAGCGCCGTGCAAACGTTCAAGTACGTCGTCCATTATCGACATCGGGAAGTTATCGCGCACTATCTTTGCGTTTAGTCGGCGATAATCGCAGCAAAGACGTTTACCTCCATCCTTCTTCGAAACAAATACCACCGGAGACGCATACTCAGAAGTGCTAGGTTGGATAATGCGATCCTTCAGCCATTGCTTCACTCGCTCGGCTACTATTAGTCTGTCTGCGTATGAAATTCGCCTTGACCTCTCATATAGATATAGATATAGAATTTTCATCTTTACTGGCGATTCGATACTCCTCGTTGGCTTGTATTTTGTTATCATACCACCAACCTCAGCTGCGTGTTCCCTACTTAGATGCAAAATATCGACTTCTTCCGCAGGCGATTCATCTACCGCTTCAGCGAGATATAAGTCTCTAAATTCTTCCGATAGTTCGACCACTCTGTTCAAGTCCTCAACTTCCGGCTCTTCACAAACCACCTTGCTCAAGTCAAACTATCATGGTTCGGCCTCATCTTCTCCTGGGACATCCTGTACCCTCTCGGTCTACTGACTACGACAGCGCCCACGCTCTCATCGTATCTTACAGATCGTGGCCTTCGTACTGAGATGTGCTCACAATTCTTCTTGGTCTTCTCTTCTCGTTTCCTTGAACCATCATGTGCGCCCTTACTCGGGTTGCCACCTACTGCTCCAAGCTGTGCCACACCAACGCGCGAGCTTGACTCTGCCTGTTCACCAAGTGCATGTTCGTTGTCCGGTTCTTCCGTTACGATCAGGTCACTTGTTTCAATACATCGTTTCCAATCACAAGCGCGTACTTGATGCACCTTTCCTTGACTACGTGAAAGGTGATCTCTAGTGTGCTGTTATCAATCACAATCTGTATTATGAAACTGCCCAGGTCGTGAGCTCGCTCGTTCCTATGCCGACCAATCGACGCCGCTCGTTGCTTAGGTCCACGTCCAACTTCAGCATCATAAGTTGACATAACGCGTCAAACATATATCGCAGTCAGTGTCAATCAACGCCGAAACGGTTATACCATTGAAATTGATGTCCTTAAAGGTTAAGCTACTTCCTACTGTTGACTTGGTGGATCGTCCTTCATTGGTAATAGTGTTCATGCTATGCTCCTCCGGCTTTACGTTCTGTTTATAATCGGCCGCTCGATGGCCCTCCTTACCGCAGTTGAAACATGACGTGCGATTCCGTGGGCAGTTCCTCGCGAAATGTGAAGAGTCACCATAAATGAAAAAGTCGTCCTTGAGCTCTGCAAAGCTTTGTTTAACGACGGCTTTGCGTTGCTCGAGCTCGCAAATGATGACTGGCTGGATCGAATCCGTTCGTACACCTTAATTTGTACTTTGAGGTCTGCAATGATTCGTGACTGGTACAAGTTACTCTTGTTTGACCTAGAATCGGGTATGCCTTCAATAAAGTACGGTTGTCCCGAACTCCTTTCGCAGTGCCAGCTTTAATGAGCTCCAACTGTTCATATTGCTTTGGCTACGTATGAAAATCTTGGCCCCACCCTTTAATAACTGCTTCGCCTAAATTAATTTTTGGAGGTCATTCCACTGTACCGCTGTCGCATTACGCTCAAAATCCTCGAGCCATTGTTCGAAGCTAATACGGCCTATGCCACTAAAGGAAGTCATGGAGTACACGACATACCGGAGAGTAAAATTAGACTTCTCGACCCTAACCTCACGTACGCTTTGAATACTTGTGGCATGATCGCCATCTGTCGAATCGCCGTCGCTCACGTTCAGGCCGAAGTGCTTCAGCAGTCTGTCCTGTAATGTCGGTTTCCATCCGGTTGTCGAAAGTCCCAAATCGCCCGCCCACAGTCAAACTGAAAATTTCATTGCGGTCCATGGTTTACAAAATAAAATATTAGAATTTATTCGAAAAATGCAAATTTTTGTGATATTTAATGATATCGGTATTTAAAAACAAATAAAGTGAATGGAGTCAATTTACTTATTTATGGATATAGGATAACTACTACAAATTTCTTATTGGTCACACGTTTCTATTTATGTATGTTTGACAATAGTTCACTCTGTTTTCTTTTTCTTATTCTTGAAATCAAAGTTTCTTACTGGGAAATACTTTTCTTATGTTATACATTTCGCATACAAACAGAGCAACTAAGGATTACAACTAACAAAATAAAATTTACAACATACGCTCATCTGGTACTCGTACTCAAAGTATTTTTCCGCATAAATTTCTTAGCGGGTATTAGTTCTACTCAGGGACCGCAAATAACGATTATCCTTTGAAATTTCAACTCAAAAAATCATGCGGAAAGAGAAATGCTACGTGCATAAGGAGTAAACCAATATATTTCTTATTACTCGGAGTACCTTCAGCGGCACTGATATTTATTTTTTAATTTTTACTTATAAAAATCAAGTTTAATCATTATATTTTGAGTTTTATTTTTTACTCAGAAAATAATCGTTATGTTTTGAGTTTTATTTTTTGCTCGGAAAATAATCGTTACGTTTTAAGTTTTATTTTTTGCTCGGAAAACAATGGTTACGTTTTAAGTTTTATTTTTTGCTCGGAAAATAATCGTTACGTTTTACGTTTTATTTTTTGCTCTGAAAATAATGATTACGTTTTAAGTTTTATTTTTTGCTCGGAAAATAATCGTTATTTCTTGAGTTTTATTTTTTGCTCAGAAAATAAAACTTAATTTTTGCGTATGCGTATGCGCATGCGTGAATAGACAGGGGGCGGCTGCATTGAACCTTTAACGCCACTGTGGAGTGGGTAATGAAAATACAGATACCAGGGCAGAAACAAAGAGAACCACATTTCTAAAGAAAAAGTGCAAAAAAGCGCATACGCATACGCAAAAATTAAGTTTTATTTTCTGAGCAAAAAATAAAACTCAAGAAATAACGATTATTTTCCGAGCAAAAAATAAAACTTAAAACGTAACGATTATTTTCCGAGCAAAAATGAAACTCAGTTAATAACGATTAAAAAGTGATAACCGTTACGGTCCCTGGTTCTACTTCTTCTCTAATGACCATTAGGTAGTTCGCATCAACTCCAATAAATCAAAATCTCATACCTTTTATACTGCAAACACAATTTTTCCGTTTTGCCTTTTCCTCCTGCAGCTTTGCTTTTGCGTATTCGCCGCTTCACTCTTACGCCGCTGTTCAACCCGCTACTGCGCTGACTTCTGCTTTGCTCGGCGACTGCTGATGTGCTGCTGCGCTAAACTAGTCTACTTCGCTGCTTTCCTTATTGTACGCTGCTTAAGTAATTACTGCTTCACATAGAAGCCTACGACTGCACGCTGCTTCGGCCAGAAGCCCAACGACTGCGCATTAAGTCCCGCTTCACTTGATGATTCGCTGCAAACTCTGCTGCGTTTGCCCACTGCGTCGACTGATCGGCGCTTCAACGAATATAACAGCTAACGGTGCTTTGGATGATGTGGATGGACTATAACGGATAACGGTGCTTTTGATTGCGTGATGCACTCTGAAACTGTACCGAATTTTGACTGACTATGTCGGCTATATAGTCCATTATCACGTGACTAAAAAATTTATCTCACATTTGTATGTTTGCAAATTTTGCTATTTTGCCTTAATACCGACTGAAGTATTCCTCGGCGGTCACTTTTCGATGCACATGAGTGAGATTTTTGGCGAAACAAACTGTCCAACGCAGCCAAAGTACAATGTTTTCGCACAAAAGTCTAATTTGCAGAGCTAGTAAAAAGTAAAGCTTGAAACTTTACTTTTAAATTGCTGTCTGAGCCATTTTTGAAGAATATTTAAATTAATTTACTCATAGCTTCGCTAATGTAAACGAAACAGAGAGTTTTAAGGAAAAATTTCCTCAAATAGAAAAGCTTACAATTTGCCCGACGTGCTGGTAGAAGAAGTTCAAATATTTTGTAATGGATCCATGGAGATCCACAATTTACTCGATGTGGAGCGATTTACGCGAGATCCATGGAGGAGATAGGGGTCCTTATCTTCAAATGGCTTATGACTCTCTTGACAGTTCAGCCTAAATGTGTTGAGGCCGAAATATGCTTTTCATCAGTAGGTTTTGTATGTAATAACTTCAGGTCAAGATTGGAAGACTCCTCTTTGAATGCTTTGCTGCTCTTACGAAAACATTTGCTCCTCTTATGAAAACATTTTAAGGGGTGTGTGCTTTAAACCAGACCCACCTACTAACATGTATATCTGTTGTATGTGTATGTGTATCCGCTTGACTCGTACACCCTCAAAAGTTGGAGTAAATTGCGAAAAAATTAAAAAAAAAATCGCAATTTCTTTATAGAGTAGAATAAGCATGTTTACAGAATTTGTTTTTGTATATTTTTGTTTAATGCTTTTTTTATTACTCACTACTTTCAAAAGTACCTGGTATTTACATTGTTATTTGTGTTGTATACGTTCCTCAATCATATGCTTTTGTAAATGCAATTTAAATAATGTTTTACTTTAAAATTTGTCAGATTTAATAAATATCGCTAAATAGGTACTCATATCATTGGTGTTAAGTAATGCAATCAACGTGACTGAAAATCATTGCACTCACATTGATTGACTAGCAATTTTTAACTGCAGCCTTTCAGTGACGACTGGTCAGTCATTTTGCAGTTATCGGTGAATAACGATTATTTAAAGCAGTCATTTATTAATAAAAATTAAAAGGTTGACAAAAATAAATTATAACTCAATTATTAGGCAGCATTATCATAGTTATTACATATCGCACACCGTCTTCAAAAGAGTCACAACTCAAAATGATACGTTTCTCAGAAAATGCGAAAAACTATTTCTTAGCACATGATAATCATATGGTTTTTTTAACGAATTATAAATAAAATCTGCTCCATCTTTTGCTGAAAGGTAAATAAAAGCTCTGTGTACATTTTTAGCGCATAATCTCAAAAATGCCAAATTTTAAGTTGTGACTCTTTTAATGACGGTGTGCGATATATACATACAAAAAACCAAAAAATTAATTATGTGACATAAACATAAATACTGCAAGCTGCGAAAACTCCCAAATACATATAAACCAAAAATTGCAAATTACTTATAATTACATACAAGTAATAGAAATTTCACTCGCAAAAATTAACGAGTTACGTATTTATAAACATAACGTGATGAAATTGTCAATGTATTTTTAAGTTGTTTTTGATTTGCTTCCAAGGCGTACTTAATTTATTTTCTTAAAAATTAAATATATAATAAAGTACTTAAGGACTAATACAAACTCTGTGATTTACTTTGAGTAACAACAATTTTTCAAAATTGTGTCAGAAAGACTTCCACGTCGAAGAGTATTTAGCAATGAAGCAAACGAACAAAGCCGCTCCACTGCAGCTGAAGATGGCAAGGCTGAATTATACTTAATGTACGCTTTTTTAATGCTGGGGTATCAGTTCAGCATGGAATTCGATTTAGATTTGTCTACCATGTATGAGAGAAATTCTTCCTCAACTGACGTAGAAGTATTCATACTCTGATGCATCGGATCATCTTGAAAGTAAATTTAAAATTTTTTTACGGATATAAAAAATTTTTAAATATGTTACTCGTTTTACCATCGAAAGAAAATTCAAATAAATCATTACATCCGGCCTCGAATGGTGCTGTGCTTTGGCTAGAGCAAATAATTTCATCGAATTCTTCTGATAAAAGAGTTTTTACAAAATCTTTAATTTCCTTTACTTTGTCTGTATCAAACATCGGATTTAAACATTTGACCCACTTCAATTTGATATCTGGACAGAGTACCGCACCCACAATTGCGTCGTCTTCATTTTTAAATTCGTAATAATTTTTAAATCTCTTTTTCAAAGATTGCTCCAAAAAAACAACTATGTTGGTGAAGTGCTTTAATGTGCTTTTTGTTTGCATTTTGTGATATTTTGTTCTTAGAGTCGCTAATGTGGGAAGAAGGAATCCGTAGATCATTCCACTATCTTGTTGCAAAAAATCTATTGCATTTGAAATGGGTTGCAACAAGGATAGATACCAGAACACATAAAATCATTTTCGTGGAACTTTTCCACTTGTAGCTTATCACAAAGCACATTTATATTCTTTTTATGCGACAATAGGCATTGTACAGAATGGAATTGCGAATTCCACCTGGAAACAACGCGGTATTTAAGCTGTGAACACAATATAGCCATAGCTGAAAAAGTATAGAGTAAGATCGGGTATTGTGGGCACCATTTCACCTTGATATTAATTTCTGCCAAAATAATGGTAATGAAAAAGCGATGTATATTTTTTTCTAAAAGGTATTGAATTATCTTTACATTTTATTGCAAAATATACCCTAATATTATCGTTTTCATCTGATAGAATAGAAAAACTGAAACCACCTCAAAAGTTGATGAAAAAAAACTGGAGGGTAATGTGGGCCAAGGTATTCGGATAAAGTGGGTCACTGCATAAAATCACCAAAAACCAAATTGTAAGAGTTAATAATAAGTCAATGCATTTATTTATATATTTATTTTATTGTGATTTAACAAAAATGACCTTCTTGGCTGACTTATTAGAAAAAAATTATTAAACTAAGGTAAATATAAATGGCTTAAAGATGTAAATAGTAAGGTTTAAACTTTAATTAGTGTACTTTATAAATTATTCCGAGCAAGAACTACAAATAAAGATGGCGTCTCTTTTAGGTAGGCACTTCTCGTGAGCCCAAACCATATCGCATTGCAGGCACTGTGTCCATAGTTGATATCCAGTGTCATTTTCCACCCGAGCTCCACAGAAATTGCATTCTGTCTCTTTGTTTGATGGAACATCCGGAAAGAGATCTTCCCCGTCTGAGTCTAATAAGTTTAGAGATTCTTCAGAATCAGAAGAAGACCGTACTTGATCTGTCTTTTTCCGATCAGGTTTATTTGTCTTAAATTGTTCGTTTACCTTTGGCTTAGATTTTTTAGATGAACCCACACTCTGTTTTAATTCATTTTTATATGGTGACTTTGTTAACACAGTGGCTTTACTCCTTTTCCTTCCGCGGTTTGTAAAAGGCTTCCTTATTTTCGGTACAGGAGATATTTGCCAAGGTGTGACAAGGCTCGTGCTCGCAACTGGTGAAGATATATTGGCTGTAACGACTTCATTAGAGGTATCAATGTTTTTGTTTGTTACCGAAGGATATTGCCCGTGTGTGACACGGCTCGTGCTCGCAACTGGTGAAGATATACTGGGTGTAACGACTTCATTAGAGGTATCAATATTTTCGTTTGTTACCGAAGAAATCCCCGTTTGTATGGCTTCTTCACCTAATTCGCCAGCTATGAAATCAGAGTCAGAAAATATATTTCTGTCGAAAGGGTATATGCCGGTACACTTAAAACCATTTACGGCTATTTGTCCAACTTGAACCTTAAGGTATGCTTTTGTAAACAACTCAGCCATGTCAAAGTGTGTAACTTTTCTTTCCTTTTCACGGACAAACCTGCGAATTTCCTCACTGTAGTGAGCTTTTAGTGGCCCCATAAATGTCTTATCCAAGGGCTGTAGCTTGTGGGTCGAGTGTGGTGGAAGAGAAATTATTGTAACTCCATTTTGGGTAGCAAGCTCCAGGAGCTCAATATTCCTTGTGTGGCTATAGTGACCATCTAAAATAAGAAGAAGCGGCTCTTCTTTTGTTGGCTTCGTAAATTTTAAAAAATGTTTAAACCATTTTGTAAATATTTCCGTTTGCACCCATCCGGAAATATGACATGCGGAATCTGATCCAGGAGGAGCATTCTTCATAAGCTGTGGATTTTGGTTTTTCCGCGGGAAAATGAAAAAGGGTGGGACAAAGCAACCACCTGCGCTCATGCAGCTAATAACTGTTACCAAGGATCCCCGCTCCGCAGATGTTATTGCACCAACTTGACGTTTTCCTTTGCATGACAAAACCTTTGGAAGCTTACTCTGCACAACTGAGAGCCCTGTTTCATCCACATTCCATATAACAGATGGAGGAAATTTGTGTTTCTCATACTCTTGTTCAAGTAAATCGAAAAACATTTTTACATTTTCTTTTGTGAAACCCATTGCTCTATTAAAAGAGGTTCCCGTTGGAGCGCGAAAACTAAGCTTTTTTGTGCCTGCGCAGGAATCCATATAGCCAATCTTTCCCAGCACATTGCTTAAGGACAGAAAATTTGTTTGGAACATTATTTTTTTCCGCCAACTGAAACGCCAGAGAACGAATATCGCGTCTTGTAAGGCCCCAAAGCCTTGATTCCATTTCTAATGCATATTTTACAAGCTCCTTTTCTGTGGCTGCGTCCAGTATTGGCTTACGTCCAAGTGGGGTCTTTATAAGCAGGGTAGGTGATGAATTACTCCTTGCCATTCTTTGCAATGTAGAGCGCGGCACATCGAAAGTCTTTGACGCAAAAAGTGTGCCCATCTCCTCATTCCTAACAGCCTCAATAGCTTTTTTCATCATACCTGGGTCCCATTTTCTTATTTCTCCCTTTTTTGGCATATCTAAATGTGTATAGTTCGGAAATCCAAAAAAGCATAATTAACGAGAATTAGTAAAATACTATGGGGGTAATGTGGGCTACTAGTCCACAATACCCGACACGGAGTAGCCCACATTAGCCACTTCACCACTTTATAGAAAAAAGTGTTAAAAACTTTTGTTTAAATAATTTAAAAAACTTTCTTACCGCTTTAAAAGATGTAGAATAATTTAGTGATTGTATCAGAACTTTCACACTATTTAAATAACCACTTGTTAAAAAATACCATTAATACTCCACACCACTAAAAAACAAGTCGACTGCACTTCACAAAATATTTTGATCAACTGCTCATCAGTAAAGTGCCTAATTCAAAAGGCGAGCCGCGTAAAGCATCCGTTATATGAATTTTGAAGTTCAAACGCAGTCATGGTAGCGCATGTTCGTTAGTATGGAAAATACAGACGTTGACCACATTACCCGAATAGCCCACAATACCCGATCTTACTCTACACATGTTACTGCAATATGTTCAATTTTGAGTTAATGCGTTTTGCATATCGATGCGGTTTAGACTAAAGATTTTCAAGAACGTGTGAATGTATGTACTACTCAGACATGGGCGTAGTGCACTAAATTTCAAGTACCACTAATATTGAATATAGTGAGGCTTATTTTTTTCTAATCCCACTAAAAGTAGATTTTTTTCACTACCACTAATGAGTTTAGTGGTAATGTAAAAATTTTGAATAATTTTAAAAGTAGTGGAATTAACAGATTTTCCACTAAACCAAATATAGAAAAGTACTAAGTTACGTCTTAAATGACTTTGGGCTCCGTTTGTATGGAAGTCGTTCATGACTTTTTCATATAAATGGTAATTTCGTCTTTGATGTCATCTGCATGACTTGGTCATGCAGTGATCATTAATGACATTCAAGCGACAGTATCTTGCCATGGACTTTTTATAAGTGACCGCTGCAAGGAATTGTCTGTTATAAGTCTTTGATAGGAGTACACCTGCATGACATTGTCACCAGTATCATTGTCAGCTATATGTCGTTTAAGATTCACAGCAAGTGCGACGATGTCACTAAATCATCATTAGTGACGATGTCACCGGTGACCATTTTCGCTACTGGGAATATTTCTTTAAGATAAACACAAACACAAATTTCGCGTTTATGGATTTAAATATTAAAAACACGAAGTGTAGACTCACGTAAGAGGTTACTTATATACATATCGCACACGATCTTCAAAAGTGACGCAACTCAAAATTTGGCATTTTTGAAATTATGCACTAAAAATTTACATTGGTGCTGAAGCAAATTTTTGTTATAAATTGTTGAAAAAACCTAAGGTCAAGTTGCCAGTTGTGCTTTGTGAGAGACGGACGTGTTTCATTTGCGCTCCCGTAAACTCTGTTTTAATCTCGTATAATCGCCTTGTAAAAATAAGTGTTGCTATTTAACGCACCTGAGTTGCTGAGTTGAAGCTTCCCTACGCTTGCTGATACCTGTCTTCGCTTTACAAATTAATTCTGCTAAATCACCTTATGGATTCTGCCGGTAAGCGAAAAGCATCATCAGTAAACAAAGATTCGCCAGCATCAAAAACTCTACGGCTTGAGAGTAACGGATCCCTCTCTGAATCGATACTCGCAGCGTTGAAATCAACTGAAGATAAAATTTTGTTGATGGAGGAGAGGATCCGTGAGCGCATCAGCGGTCTCTACTCTCAACTTTCCGAAGAGATTGCTTCTCTTGAGCGTAAATTTACAGCTAAGCTGCAGGAGAATATTGAAGCGTTTGCTCAGCGTATTGACAAAATCGAACGTAGGTGTAGCCGGCTTGAAGAAGAATCTGCAAATGCGCTCGGCTTGTCAGCTGAACTAAAGTCAGTCAGAGAGGAGTTGAATAAACTCAAAAACGAGAAAGAGACTTGCACTAATTTGTCTGATGCTGTGATTTTTGGGCTTCCGTTCTCCAGCGAGGAAAATCT
>NW_016157472.1:273204-279160 GCF_001687245.7 Rhagoletis zephyria
TAAAATATACTACACCCTGCGATGCCTGAGAGTATCCTCGCCTTTCGTACCTTCAGGCACGAAAAAGAAGCTGGTTCTGAGCACAATTGTTCCTCTTATTACTTACTTCGAAGTAGTGTACAGCAAATTGGACTTTCACTCCCTGCACAAACTCGATGTTGCATTAAACCATGCCACTAGGTATGTATATGGCTTGAAGAAATTTGACCATATATCTACTTTTAGGAACTCAATACTTGGCTGTGACCTAACAAACTATATAAAAGCTCGTAATTGTATTTTTATGTTTAAATTGCTTGTTTACAAAAAGCCGGAATATCTATATGAAAAGCTTAAGTTTTCCAAAAGCTCACGCTCCTTTAATTTGATATTGCCGAAATTTAACTACTTAAGCTCTTCAAGGCTTTTTTTTGTTAATGGTGTTAGACTTTGGAACTCCCTTCCACTGTCTCTAAAGAACTCACTGCGTGAAAGTAATGTAAAACAATGTATCTTTGAATATTTTTCCAGTTAAGTCGCATAATAAGGTGGTCATAAATTTTTTATTTTATACATTTTTTATTTTAATTTTTTTTTTTTTTTTTTTAAATTTTTTTNCACTGCGTGAAAGTAATGTAAAACAATGTATCTTTGAATATTTTTCCAGTTAAGTCGCATAATAAGGTGGTCATAAATTTTTTATTTTATACATTTTTTATTTTAATTTTTTTTTTTTTTTTTATAAATTTTTTATTTTTTTATTTTTCTATTTGGCTTTTCTAAGTTAATATTTACATATGCATACATAGCTATATTTATATAATTGTAATTTTTATTTTATTTTAATACATATTTTTGCAATCCGTTATTTGTATTGCGCAATAAAAGTTTAATTCTTAATGCGCTAATCTACTTAAATAAACAAATAAATAAATAACTAAATAACTAAAATAACTAAAGTCTTCCTGGCCCATATGATTAGCATGTGCTAAGGAATAGGTTTTCGCATTTTCTGACGAACCTGTAATTTTGAGTTGTGAGAAGATGAATACATAGTCAATATTTAGCACGTTTAAGTTTGTTCCACACGAGCCCGCGGGATCCCGCGGGTGCCTAAAACAGCCCAGAAAGCGTTTCTCACGCTAGAAAAATGGGTAATAGAGAGCGAATACCTTCCACTTTTGAATCGTAAAGGTCTTCTTCTTCGTGCCCGAAACAGCCCGGACTTTTTTCCGGGCAGAAATGTGCAAGACGTCAATTTGAAATAACAGTTGTTGTTTGTTTACATCCGAGCGGAAATTTTGTAAAATACCAAAATGGAAAATAGCAGTAAAGTTCCAGAAATGTAGGTATTTGCTCATTTTATTATACATATATATATTTTATTATTTAAATACACATAAAATCATTGTTTAGAGCTGATTTGTTGATTCCGGGCACGAAATGTGGCTTTTTGCGTTCCTCACGCTCTGTGCACTTTTGGCACGTGTGGACTTATTTTAACACTTGTGAGAGAATAACTTATTTTTACGGTCTAATTACCGAAACAGCCCGGAAAGCGTATGGAACAAAGCTAATATAAAGAAATTTTTCAAATATTCAAATTTGTGGGAAAATGCAATCAAAGTTTGTTCAATTCATACAGTTTGTATACCAAAAGACAGATGGGAAGACCTATCTTCGACATTTTTGGGAAGTTTAGTCATCTGTTAGGCTCAACATATTCTCGTCATCAAGATTTTTAATTGTATTATGAAATCTCCAAGAACGTAAATTTTTAATTACATCTCTATATTGTTAAAAGTGCGATATCAGTTTTTCCTTACTACCAAGCATTAGTACTATTTATTGGAATCATGGCCTTTTTCCACTATTTGCAAGATTTGGTGGAAATAGTCTTTAAGAAATTAATATTAATTTAGTGGAAATTTCGTCAGCTCCAATATCACTAGGCTTGGAGTGGCAAGCATTGTGCACTACCACTAGAAATAATAGTTGTAGTGAGAACACTGATTTTACCCACTAAAAATGCTTGTTCATAAAAAAACCAGCTCCACTATCGCTATAGTAGTGGTAGTTAAAAGCATAGTGCACTCAAAGATTAATGCACTACGCCCATGTCTGGTACTACTTAAGTATGCGTTGTTTATTGTATTTTTAATTGTCTTGCTTATTTTTGTTTTTCACTTTCAGAGCACGAGTAACGTAACATTAATTGTGCTCTTATTTGCTTCAGTGTACTAATTAGAAAGATATTATGATTTAAGTTTAGATCCTTAGCTAAGGTTCAGACTTTAACAATTAACAGCTTAAAAAGACTGCAAAAGACTTTATATTGCAATCATTTTCTGATTGCAATAAATTGATTGCATTCAAGTAATTAAGAAATGCCGATGACTTTTTAATCACGACTAACAAAAATGAATAAGTACTAACTTTTTTTAGTCCCAATCATGACCAATAAAAAATTATTGCAATAATTTGACCCCCGATCAAATGAATGCAAAAGTCAATAAGTATTGCATTTCTTAACAACCCTGACTCATTTGAATTAGATAATTTGGTTATTTATGTATGCATTGCATTTCTTGTTTTTGGATACTATTTAATACCTACATTGGGCCCAAGCTTCTTATTTATTCCCACTGCTGTCTGTAAATTCGTCCAATTAATCTGTTTTTTTTTGGTGCGATTGCCATTTTGTAAATTTCTTTTTACATTAAGAGAAGAGGCGACGGTGTTGGTGATATCAAAAATATATGAAGTTCATTCAGTGAATGCTAATCACGCAGTCCCTTTATAATTTTGTGTAATGGAGTGAGAGAAAATGGTTTGTTCAGTGAAAGCCAATCAAAGCAGGCATTTGCGCCGAATAATGCTTTGAGGGCGAAAGAAAAACCTTATAAACGTACCGCGCAAAAAGTATGTACATAAAATCTTTGTTCGAAAAAATGTTTAAGGGCAGCCATTAAAATATATCTATTTTTATTTATATTCCCCATCAAATCCCAACGAAAAAATTTCTCCCCAATTGGTTTCAGAAATCCCCAAAATGGAATGAAATCCGCACATCTGGCACCACTGCTGGCTGCTTGCGTCGGAAAAGATCGGTAGCTTCTACACATGTCAAGCAGTGTTGCCAGTTTAGCCGTTTTCCGGATAGATTTAACCGGTTGCGATAACAAACAGCCGGAGAAAACTTGGTTTAGCCGGCAGCCAAAAATAGTTAGCCGTTTTTGCCTTATATTCTTAAAACTCAAATATATAAGTTTCCATTTTTACAAATTCAGCGACCCAGAATCTACTAGAAAAGGCTAGCCTTTTCTCGGAGAAAATTATCATGTCTAACTGTGTTATATAAAATTTAAAGACAATTTTTTCTAATCCGAAAAGTCTTAAAATGCTGGACGGATTCCAATGATATTTATTTTAAGCAAAAACATACTGAGATCCAAACATTAACGTGGATGCGACGTTTTAGCAAGTGTGGGCTATTTTTCTTTAGTTCATTTAAGGTTTATTATTTTTTTATGAAAGTATAGCTGATTACTTAGCAAACACCATTTAAATCTAAATTACGTACTTTGTGCAAAAATTATGAAAATTCTCCAATTTTTAACCAAAATTTTTAGCTTTTTAATAAGGCTCTTCAGAAATTTTAAACTTTAGTACAATAAAGTGCAAATTTAAAGTACCTAGAACTTACCGCTGGTATTTGGCAATTTTTTGTTGCATTTTTCCATTTAAAAACCTTTCCGAACATACTGTGTATGGTAAAAATGCGTAACACCGTCATAAATCAACGGTAGCTCCTAGCGACTTAGTTCAAATTTGCGGCATACTAAACCAAAATTTAATAGACAAAAAAACTGCATACCATAATTTTTTCTTAATATGCTGACAAAAAAATTAAAACAAAGGTAAAAAATGAAATTTTGCCAAATTTTTATAATTTTTGCAAAATAGCCAAAACTTGCCAAAATTTCGCGTCCCAGTTTATATTTGGGTTACTGTATTTTTTCCAAAGAACGTAGCGGGGATTTTTTTCATAACATTTTTTTCCTGAATGTCTTAAATTTAAGTGTGCAGTTTTATTCGTATTACTTACCCCCTTATTCTAGAACCCGAATTTTCGTACGTAGGCTACGAAAAACGAAAAATCCACATGCTGCAACCCTTGCGGAAACATGTGCAGCATTGCCAGCTATCAGTGGGTTTTCGAAGATAGCTGAATGAAGGAAAACAAAGTGGAAAAGAAATAAAAAAAAACACTCATCACGTGCTTGTTTATTGTAAAATTGGTTAATTTTACATATTTTAAGAAAAATTATGGATTCTGATGTATTTGCAATTATAGCAGCAGGGTAAGCGGGCGCTATGGCAATGGATTCACAAAGGTATGCGGAGCTGTCGGGCATAGTAACCATGGGCGCATCTATGTCAGCTTCTGGTTGAATTGTTGAACCACAAGCCAGAACTCCTCCGATGCCTGAAGCTCTGGTTCTCAATCCAGTTAATGCAATAACAGCTTCTTCCAAGCCCTTGAAAACATGCACTTTTTTAGGTCCACCACCTGTTGCGCTTGCTTCTGCCTTCGGCCGCGCTTAAGGATTATAATCCTTACTAAGTAGAATTCTCCTTTCTTCTTCCGGGTGTCAATAGTATACAACATTTATTGTGCATATCACTCCGGCTACGCCGTCCACAGTATTTTTACGCAGAACCCACGTCGAAATTTGCAAAAAATTGCATAGTGCAAACCGAGTTTATTAATAAGCTAGTGGTAGGAGATTTGAAACATTTATCCCAAATAAAATGTGAATCCTTCACATTACACGTGTATGTTAAAGTTTTTGTATTCGGCAATAAAAGCTTCTTCCAAGCCATTGAAAACATGCACTTTTTTAGGTCCACCACCTGTTGCGCTTGCTTCTGCCTTCGGCCGCGCTTAAGGATTATAACCCTTACTAAGTAGAATTCTCCTTTCTTCTTCCGCGTGTCAATAGTATACAACATTTATTGTGCATATCACTCCGGCTACGCCGTCCACAGTATTTTTACGCAGAACCCACGTCGAAATTTGCAAAAAATTGCATAGTGCAAACCGAGTTTATTAATAAGCTAGTGGTAGGAGATTTGAAACATTTATCCCAAATAAAATGTGAATCCTTCACATTACACGTGTATGTTAAAGTTTTTGTATTCGGCAATAAAAGCTTCTTCCAAGCCATTGAAAACATGCACTTTTTTAGGTCCACCACCTGTTGCGCTTGCTTCTGCCTTCGGCCGCGCTTAAGGATTATAACCCTTACTAAGTAGAATTCTCCTTTCTTCTTCCGCGTGTCAATAGTATACAACATTTCTTGTGCATATCACTCCGGCTACGCCGTCCACAGTATTTTTGCGCAGAACCCACGTCGAAATTTGCAAAAAAGTGCATAGTGCAAACCGAGTTTATTAATAAGCTAGTGGTAGGGGATTTGAAACATTTATCCTAAATAAAATGTGAATCCTTCACATTACACGTGTATGTTAAAGTTTTTGTATTCGATTTATTCGATTATGCGTTTGGACACAACAACCGAAAATCATTGTACAGATAACTAAACCGGACCCATGTTTATCGATAAGGGGCAACAAAGATTCTTTTTTGCTCGTTTATATAAAGCAGTGGATAAAAATATACGTATATGCGAAAGGCAGTTGTATCTGTTTAAGTGAGCACCACCAATATTTCTTGCAAACACACATCGATATACATCTTTTATTTCTCCTCCGACACAGAATTGTTTTCGTACAAAATTACGCGAAAAAGCTTACTCGTTCGTTTTTATACCCGAGCGCACTTGTGCACAAGGGTATTATAACTTTGTTCACATAACGGTTGTTTGTAACAGGCAAAACGAATCGAGATAGATATAGACAAATGTATACATAAATGATCAGAATGAAAAGAGAAATCGATTAAGCGGTGACT
>NW_016157472.1:279243-287788 GCF_001687245.7 Rhagoletis zephyria
GAAAATGGGCGTGGCACCGCCCACTTATGATCACATATATGTATCTCGCTAACCGTTCTAGCAATTTGAACCAAACTCGGTATGGTTATTGTGCTTGCCACATAAAAGCAAAGCGTTGAAAATTATTGAAATCGGACTAAAATTACGACCGCTTTTCATATAACGGTATATTTCAGAAATGCTTGAAACTGCAATATTTCGAAATTTAAGGACGCTAATTTACTTAAAATTTATACACCCCGGCTTATCGTGTAGCGGTAGCTTTCGGAAAGGTGGAAAACATATATTTAATAATTGCGCCGGGTATTTAATGTTCGGCTCCGCCCGAACTTAGACTTTCTTACTTGTTAGGCATGCCATTGTTACGAATTTCGAAAGTTCGAAAATACGATTCGGATTGCCGCATACTATTTCTACGGTTCGGAGCAAAATCCGAATACGAAAGAGTTGCAGAATAGGGGTGTTAGACGAATGAGAACTAAATGCACGAATTTCGATGTGACGCAAAACTCTCTGGGAAGACAATACCTGAGAATAATTGTACCATGGTGCCAACATACTTTATTGTTGCTTATGCTCTTTGACAGTCGTGTGCAGGTCTTTAAAGACTGGAACGTTCCGAATATATGGATATCAAAATAAAATAAATAGTTTAATTGCCAAAAACTTAAAAAGCGACCATCTTGTTCGATATAAATTATTGGCGCTTTTTTTCTCGAAATAATGTTGTCCTGTTTTCCCCAGCCCTTTCACAGCTTTACGTTTTCATTTCTCAAAATATTGCCCTGCGACTAAGCAAAAGCGCAATACTTTCTACCAATATAGCCATTTCGCAGGGCGAAAAGTAACCCAGTGCATATGTTACAATATAGGAAGGCAACATTTTTTAATAGAAAAGAAAACACCAAAAGTATGTTATTGATTCCTTTTTTTCTTTAATTAATACAAACATGACTTCTAATGCAAAGCTTAGCTAGGTAAAACGACAGTTTCCTTTGTTAAACAAAAATAATTTGTAATGAATTTACCAGTCTGTGTTTTTGTGATTTATTTAACGAGTGGTGTAAAGCTACGTATAACCTCTGTTAACCAAAAATAATTTATTGAATTGACGTGTTTGCACTTGTGATTTATTTAAATGAAACATGTTAATTTTAGTTGAAACATTTAAGCCGTTTTAGCCGTTTTTTTTGCCAATTTAGCCGGTCCGCCCAAAAATTTCTGGCAACACTGATGACATGTACGTGAAAGCCGAGCAGCTACGTTTGGCACATGTGCACCATTGATATATGTAATACTTCCATATTGCAAGCACAACCATGGGCGTAGCCAGAACGAAATTTGAGGGGGGACCTCCTATTCAAACAAAATAAATTTTTAAAACCAATAACTTACTTGCTACAATTTTTTTTATTATACACAGAAGTTCACAAAGGTTGATTTAAAACTATTCGTAGATTTAAATAGTTAACTTTTTACTGCGCATGTTTATTTTACGAGGAAGAATCATCGAAACCCCGTCAGTATCAGACTATAAACCAAACTAAACTTCCTACCGTCATGTACCGTTGCCCTTCCGGTACCACCGTCAAGGATTTCGTCAGGATAATAACACTGTGTGACTGCTAAAGTTATAGATCTATTGAATCACAAAAAATATGCATACTTAGAATTTTGAATACCCTCTCAAGTCTGGACTAAGGCGCTTTTCATAGGTTGAGCCTTATAATTTCTCGTAACTTAATTTCTGTTTATCCGATAAAAAAATATTTACAGTGCGTACACGGTAACCGCAACCCTCAATACGTGCAATTCCTTGATCAATGCAAGTCTCTTAAGCAAAATATTGTAACCTTTATAAAAGCAACTTCAAAACAATTTAACTTCAATAGCTACAACATTCTTTGTTTGTGCATGACACACACATACAATTTTAATTTTTTGCCTTTCTTTGACTTACCAGTATTCTGGAAATCTAGAAGTGGTGTTTTCGTTAAAGTGATGTGTGATGAGTTTAAAATAAACAAATAAATTGTTATCAGAATTAGTCAAAATGAAAGCAAAATTAAAGATAAAAAAATATAGAAGTCGGACTTGAGAAACTGCAAACTTTAAAACAGTGTGAGTATCCAAATAGGATTTACACAAATGGCTTTGTTTTAAGAGAAAGTACAATGTTTATATCTGTCTAAATTGTGAAAGTCCGCAAGTTACTTAAAAATAACCAACTGAATCTTTTGCCAAACAAGACATACATTGCTGATGGGTCTAGACCATGCCTCGCTTGAGCAAATGCATCTGGGACGTACACAGTTTTTCCTCTTCTTCTTATTTGGCGCAATATCCGCCTAGGCGATTTTGACCGAGTGCAAAACACTACGCAAGTCGTTTCTCTTCTGTGCAAACTGACGCCTATTTGGAAATGCCAAGTGAAGCCAACTCCTTATCCACTTGGTCCTTCCATCGCAGTGGGCCTTCCTCTTCCACCATCGCGTTGAATACTTTTAGAACAGACGTAACTCTTATTTGTAACAGATGTAGCCCTTATTTGTAACAATAATGTCGATGTCGTCGGCATACGTCAGCAATTGTACGCTCCTGTAAAGTTTTGTGCCTGAGCGGTTCAGTTCTGCGACTCTTATTATCTTCTCCAACATCAGATAAAAGAAATCACACGAAAGGGAGTCACCTTGTCTGAAACCTCGACTGGTATCAAACGGCTCTGAGAAGTCCTCCTCAATTCTGAAGGAGCTGGTATTGCCGAACGAAATCGCGGACCGCCGCGGTTGAGCGCCAACAGACACGCTCCCCGCCCCCAAAAATGAGTAAAGGGCAGAATATCATAAATCCGCCGTGGTCGAGAAGAAGCTCGGCCAATCATTTTAAACTTTGCACAGATTGCTTTGCAGAGCGCAGTAAGCGTACTAATCTAAATCAGCGTTACCACTGAAAACCCCTCTTTCCTCAAAAAGCTGGTTCAAAAGCCTAACAAAATGGCTTGTTTCCTACCACTTCTTTTAATCAAGAAAACGGCGTTTGATAGCATTAAATGCATTTATTTTTGCTGGTTTTTATACCTAAAATAAGATTTCCAGTGAACAAAAAGATCAGAGTAATAGCTATTATACATACATATATGTATGTATATGCACAAAAAAAGTGATGTGTGCTTTTAACCAGACACACCTACTTATGTATTTCGACCCGCTGAATCCGAATCTGAGGTCCGTTTGGTTTCTAAACACTAAAGATTTCGAATAAATTCCGAAAAAACGAAAAAATTACAAAAAATTCACATAGTTTATAGTTTTGATAAAGCCTGCGGACTAAATGACGCTCATTTGCATACATATATTATGAAGTACATACCGCTACCTAAACGTGAAAAGGTGCCAAGTCCACTTTTTCCAAAATTTGGCTTTTGATGCAGAATGACAGATAATGCGAAACTACATCGATTTTTCGTCTCTCCTGAGCTATTTAAAAAAATGGTCTTGGCAACTTTTCACCTTTAGGTAACGATATATATGTTACCGGCCAAACCCGATCTTAGGACAAACTATTTTTTCCTAGGTTAAACCAGTTCCACCTAGATCCAATATATCCGTCCAATACGGAAACAAGTTGAACGCTCAATATTGTGGACTGCGTACCTGGAGTTGGACTGATGAGGGTTATTTTTTTGAAGTGCGGCCAAAGGCCGCCTACCCGGAAAGGAGTTCTCCGCAAAAATACTGTGGCCCCTGATCTAGTTTAGGCTAGGCAAAACTAGTTTGTCCTAAGATCGGGTTTGGCCGGTAACATATGGGCATTCCCATGGTGGCGCACGTGACAGTCGTACGATTTCAATGTGATACAAAAAAGGAATACCATTTGTTTTCTTTAACTTTTTTGGGCCATTGTATAGCACATAATTAGCTCTATATTTAACCGAAAAATGAAATCAATCGAACTGCTTGGTCCTGAAATATAAGCATTTAAAAAGAGTGTCGTTACGTGACAAAAAATGGAAGTTGATTTTTTCTTTTCTTACAAAATCGCAAAACTCTGCGAATTGTGGATGGCTATTTTCATGAAACTTATTTTAATATGATTTTCTAGTTGTTTTTAGAGTTTTTTGAATTAATGCAAATTGTTTCAATTCTCTTTTACAACCCCAAGTGTGAAACGTGACGTGACGTGGCGTCACGTGACATAAATTTCCATCGTTATATTTTTGTTAATATTGCTTTTAAATGAATTTTTAACGCAAATAAAACATGTATTTTATGTAGAATATACTTTATATTTTGACTTCAGCGCCAATTCAGGGTCAATTTATTAGAAATCTATGATTTATTATGTTTCAACCACATACGCCAAATTCGAACCAAATCGGACCATAAATACGGTTTTTCGAAATATCTCGACCTTGGCACCACCTAGGAAGACCATTTTATGCAAACATGATTCTACTTACATAGCCAGTATATACTTTAAAAAGCAGACAAATCGGCCCGTAAATACGTTAGATATAAAACTTTAATTTTTTTTGTCGTGGTGGACCTTCCGCTGGAAACACCCATATACTAAAAATAAACCTCACCGTTAGGCTTGCCAAATGTCCGGGCCTATGCCTTTACATCCATCAATTCAATCACTTGATGTCCCTTTAGATACGCATTGGATACAACTATTTATAGCGTATACGGAGTTCAGAAAATTACCGAAAGTAATTGGTAAAATTGTGCCTATACCAGTAATCAACGAGTTTTTTTTTAAGTTATTTGATATAACGGCCAACATCCAATAACCAAATTGAGAGTAAAACTGATATTGTCAAAATTTGGCAAGCTTACTCAGTGCTGACAAAGTGACACATTACAACAAGCCGGAGATGTTTTCTTTATGAGCAAAAAAACCTATCAAAACCTTAAGCGTCCTACCACCTTACCAACGAAAAAAAATCTACCAATTTTGATAGGATAAGCCCAAAACGGCAACCCTGTTCTAAATGGTAATACAAGAATTTTGTTTCCAATTTTCCGTCTAATTATTCAACAATCGACAGAAGTATTTATTTAACTTTTTACTTTTTCATGTTCCTTTTTTTTTGTTGAAACTTTGGATTATCAAATTTTTTACACAAGTACATACAAACATACATATGTATTAAATATATGCATTGAAATTTGTTAATTTCAATTTCTTCGTATAAAAAGGAAACAAATATTTAGTTCAATGCCTTTCTTTTTAAAAAAGGCAATAACGCCCTGGGGCTTTATTTCTTTTTTTTAGAAAATAAAGCCCATTGGCGTTATTTCCGCGGGCCTTAATGCACTCCACCGTAGTGGACGTCGCAAGGCTCCAGGCTTACCTTCCCTCGCCCCGTGCATGGCATTTCATGGATGGCGGTGACGTAGCCTTTATTTTCCCTAGGACATGAACCAGCCGCGCAACGAATTGGATATTCCAGGTGCATACCCTCAAATCATAGTCCCTCCTACGTTTGCCGTGATCGTCATCAAAAGAAGCCTCATCCGAGGCATATATTATTTTTTTCATTGGGCAGGATTTAACGTGGGGGGACCCAAACCTAGCGCACGCGGGGTTTTAGGCCCTTCCACTTTAGTTCTCTCCCAAACGAGTGCTCGGTCGCCACCCAGAAGATTCATGGATATAAATAGCCGGATGTAGTGAGGTGCGATTTGAATCGTAAGCACACGAATCACTTCTGGCCACTCTTAGGTGATTTGCAGTCAAAAGCTTTGCAGTACTGGGAAATGTACAGAACATAGTGGACAAAGGCGAATATCTCAGCTAAACTCTGATGTATTTTTTAAATTCATAGCTTTACATACCTGTATAGTAAACCAAATAGCCGGATAAGACGTTATTCAAAATTGAAAATGTTAAAAAAAATAAACTTTTCCGTATTCTCTGAAAAGTCTGTGTAATTTTTCTGTAGTTAAGTTTTACTAATGATTTAACTATAATTTAAAGTAGATATATTAGCAGCTCGTAATATGCAATTTTTATTCTTGAAATTTATGTGCGCTATGTGTTTTCTGTCATCTACTGTAATTACTTAAGACGTAAACGTCTTGGCTGTTCACCAAACCGGTCTATAGATTTATTAATAATCTCAGATTGGTTCTCTAATACAAAACTTTCGATGTACGCTAATAAGACACAAACCTAAAGACAAAGTAATAAACAATTGAACTATCAATTTATTTATAAGTTTACCGTCCAATCCATTTTCGCTCATTGTCGACTGCAGCCAGGTTTTTACCCTTCTTAAATGGAAGTGCTTTGAAGTTAGCTAGAACAACTTGATACAGAACCGGATGATCCACATATCCACTTTTTAAATCAATTTACTAAATATTTTGTTAGCATTGAGTGTATAACTAGTTATATTGTATATACATACATAGGAAAAGCTTGAAAGTTAAGGGGCTGAAATTGCCGAGCTTCCATTTCCTGGTACTATTTTTGAATATATAGGTATACATTTGGAAGTTAGGGAGGGGGGAGTTAGTACTCGCCCCCATGCCCCTACCTGGCTGCGCCCATGAGTACAACAGTGTTGCAACGGACACATTTTTTCAAACCAAAATTTTCTACCAAAACCTACCAAAAATTTGTTTGTGTTTTTAATTCTTTGTTAAAGTAGTTTATTAAAAATGCATATGACATTACATTTAGTAAAACCTAAACGCAGCTAGTAAAATAAAAACGAAATTACTTCGGTTAACAATTCATTTTACTCTACATACTTATACAAATATTATTATCCTTATTACTATTATTATTGCGGTAAACCCTAATTGTAATCACTCCATCCTTAGGCTATTTCAGAAGTTGCGCACTTTGGAGGGGGCCATTCTTCAAATTTTGTATGGAGAAGACAATCGCTCCCCAAGGTGTATAAGACTGGTGTTGGACCGTCACATAGAATATGATCTAAGGTTTCCTCCACCAGCCCACAAAACCTGCAGTCCGCCTCTACAGAAAGCCCCATTTGGTTCAATTGGTATCTTAACTTGCAGTGTCCTGTCAGGTAGCTAGTAAGAGTTGTAAGAGCCTCCCTAGTAAGCTCAAGGAGTCTTTCGGAGTTCCTATTGGAATAAGTTACGTATTTCTTTGAATGTCTCATTCCCTTTTACTTTCGCTAGTGGGCAGCTACTAAGTAGTTCTTCAGTGTATTCGGAACCAAGCATGCGCATTTGGCTCCATGCTTTGCGAGACAGTCAGACCTTTCGTTACCATTAAACACTTCCTGTCACGGAACCCACCACAGATTTACGCTCAAAAGAGTTAAATAGCTTTGTCGTCGTTTTAAAAAAGTCTAATAGGATGTTTTGCTTACGTGTAAAAGCACATTTAGCGCCTTTAGCTCTAAATGCAACTCTAAATGCACATTTATCCATACAAAATTCGTCACCTAAATATAACTCCATTTCTGTATTAAGAATTTAAATGCTAAAAGCAACCCTGTTATCTTAAAAAAATTCCACGTTTCGAACATGGATTAATGAGAACATGTGGCAACACGCTTTTTCGCGTATACAGTTCCTAGCTGCATTTCAGTGATCACCTATCGAGATTTCATTTATTATTTTACATTATTTGGATAAAAAAAAGTCCCGAAAATTCAATATCGATGTGATGCTGATAGAACTCTGGACAAATTTGTGATGAGCTCTATTTTTTTTGTTTCTTATTTAATTTAGGCAATATTAATTGACAGCACCGTCAAGTGAATATATACACAAACAAGTTTTCGGTTATGGTTAAAGTTTTTGTATTGATAGATACGGATTTGAATAAGCGACTGGAATAGGGCTGTTTATCAAATGCATACGATTTCGAACTCGCAAATGTAGATCTGTACATTTACGCGAGTTCGAAATCGTATGCTTTTGACAAACAGCCGTGTTCCAGTCTCTTATTTAGATGCGTATATATTACGATCAATTCTCACGCAGGAGATAATGTGCAAAAACCCTACTGAAAAGGAAAAAATAAATTTTAAACCAAAAATTCAATACAAAAACTTGTATTGTTTTAACCATAACCGAAAATTTGTTTGTGTATATATTCATTTGTCGGTGCTGTCAATTAAAATTTTCTCNTTTTCTTTATCCAAATATGTAATGCAAAATAAAAGAAATCTCGATCGGCGATCACTGAAACGTCGCTAGCAACTGTATACTCGAAAAAGCAATGTTGCCAATTTTTCTCTTTAAACCATGTTCGAATCGTGGAATTTTTGGAAGATCACAGGGTTGCTTTTAGCATTTAGATTCTTAATGCAAAAATGGAGTTGCATTTAGTTGCATTTAGGTGACGAATTTTGTATGGATAAATGTACATTTAGAGTAGCATTTAGAGCTAAATGCGCTAAATGTGCTTTTACGCGTAAGCAAAAACAGCCTATAAGGCCTTTAACGCTGCCTGATAGTATTGCGCAGCAGTAGTATATTTATGCCGGTTCTGGAGCCGGTATTGATGGTTTGCTGTTGCTCCGGTGCAGAACCGCTATACGGTTTGCTGGTGC
>NW_016157473.1:0-8989 GCF_001687245.7 Rhagoletis zephyria
TTCACTTGACATTTACAATTGGCGTCAGTTAGCACAGAAGAGAAATGACTGGCGTGCTGTTTTGGACTCGATCGCTTAGGCGGTTACAGCGCCAAATAAGAAGAAGAAGAAGAAGTTACTGCATAGATATTCTGCGAGGGATTAAAGTTGCATTATTCTCTGTAAAAATTGAAAAAATGCAGTTATGTAACATAATAATAATAATATAACTTTTTGTTGATTTATATTATTAACTTGCCTTAAACGAGATTACATGCATATTTTTAGTTTCACCCTTGTGAGAGTGCTTTGTACATTAACCTGGGTCTCTGCATAAAAATTTTCCACTTCATTTGTGATACCAAATGGTATTACTCAGTGCACGGACGTTACCACTTTATTGGTAGATCTACCAACTTTTTATCTGTATTTTGTTTTCTACCATTTTTACCAACAAAGGCTAAAACTCTACCAATATTTTCCAAAAAGAAAGAAAGCATAGACATTAAAATGAACGCAGTGTATACATATTTTGTCACCAAACATACCTAAAATAAATATATGTATATGAAAACTTAACCCTGGCCAATTTAAGTGTGAAATTGTAGCTCTATAAACTGTCTATAGAAATATTTTTCGTTTGCAATACGTTATTTGTAGGAGACTGCCAAACGAATGGTGTGCAAACTTCAAGCATTTCAAAACTAATTTTAATCAAACAATTTTGAAGTGCAGAGTAATTGTTTGTTTTAATGTAATACAGGGCCAGAATCAAGGCATCCGTGATCAAATCAAATTCGAGTCGAAATTTTCTTTTTGAAATTACGGCTTTTGGTAACCAAGGCACATTAATACAGGTAGAAGCTATTTGACGTTGCTCTCATGAGAACCAAACTTTTAAACTTCAACTTGTTTTGTTTATATTTCATTACACTTGGAATGTGATGTCGTTTTGTTTTGAAAGTTTGTTAATAATAAATTTCAATTAATATCTGAATTTTCGCAGTGCTTTGAAGGTTACTTTTATGTATACATACATATGTAATTGTGCGGTTTATGCTACTGTGTAATTTTTAATACATATTATTTTGAGCATATGTATATGCATTAAGAATGCAACACCTGAAGCGCTGTTTTTTATGCACATACCACTAATTTTTTTAAAGGTGCCTCAATGTCTTTCGCGGAAGGAACGTAGGGAAAGCAGCTGTGGCGTAGCGCTACTGGAAAGACCCTCCAACAACACTGGAACTCATCAATCAAGTTGTCATAGCTTAATAAACTATAAACCAATTTACATTAAACAAAATTAATAAATTAAAATAAACTTAAAATTTACATAAAAACGTCAATCAGTGAAATGCATTTTTTAATTTTCCTTACAGACGCTCATTCTTATTTTTACTCTCCCGAAATGTTTGACTTTTGAAGATTTGACGTCAAATTGGCTTCTACCTGTTTCTAATATACCTTGTTTTGGGAACGAGTTCGCTTTTTCAATTCAGAATGTATTTGAGAAACAGCTGCTTATTTTATTGCATTCATTCTATCACGGATGCCATGATTCGGGCCCAGTTTTATGTATGTTTAATGTTATAAAAAAGTGCAATTTATATCAAGGCGAATCAATATAAGGTGACAAAAGAAGTTAAAAAAATGTGATTAACAAATTTTACGCATAATGACATTTCGAATTACAACAAATACATCATCTTGACATTAAGAATCATCAAGACAAAAATCCGCTACTTTGGTAGCAACAGCTTACCTGAATTCGGCTAAATGAGTAAAAGTTATTTAATATTGTTTCTTTAAAAAAAAATCAACCAACTTCTACCAATTTTCGAAGTCCGAGCACTATATATCTATACTATTTCTTCTCAAATTTGTATTTAGAAAGACAAATTCTCCAGAAGCTGCTTTCGTTCTACATTTAAGTGTCTTTAATTCTATGCTTTTTCGCCTTTTCAATTTGTCCCCACCATATTTATCCCACTCTCACTATTCAGCGGAAGGCTATGCTTAATTTGCATGCCCCATACAATTCCATTAGGTGTTCATACAAATTTGAAGTTTGTATGTCTGCCAGTTATTAGGATGCCCAATATTTCATTAGCGAATTACTTGAATTTTGTCTCAAATTGCGTGAAATGCGCATTTGTTTGTGAATTATTGCTATTTTTTTTCGTAGTTTCAAGGCTTTTGAATCGGAAAAATATACTTTTATTCATCCACTTACTAGTACATATATACTGTTTATTTTATTCAGTCGTTGCATATTAGTTTACTGAAAATTGTTTTATTTATTTCATGTGGTTTCTCTTATTTCATTTAAATTTTGTCCTTGGAAATAAGAAAATGAATAGTTACAAAATTCCAGTTTGCATGCGTCACGGAGGAAAAAGTTCTCGCTCAGAATTGCATGGTTTTTCGTTTCTACGCCTGCAAATATGCAACGCCATATGCTGGTTGACGTGCTCTCGTTTGTGTGCGGACACCAGTGTTGCCAGCTTGCGGGATTTCGCCCCTTTTTGGGGATTTTATGACTAAAAAGGGCGAATGGGATTTTCTGACAAAAGACGGAACCTTTGTGATTCCATACCATGCACTAAAATTTAGTTATTGATAAATAAGAAAAAGCTGCTATACTCTGTGGTGAAATAACGCCGTTCATATGAATTCTATCAGCGGAACTTCATTCACTTGAAATGTATTTTAATAGCAATTTTATGAGTTATCCAAAATTAATTTGGATATCTTGAGTTTCTAGATTCTGAACTTGTTTTAAACGATTAATGCAAAAATATTTTGAGTAATTCTATTACACGATGTTACACTGATCATGAACTTTTTAATTGACCTAGTACAGGTCGTAAGGGCTGGTCAATTAATTCACGAAACCGCTTAAAATTTTCACCTTGAAATTCTCAACTTATTCATTTTTGCATGACTTCCGGCACTAAATAACTTTTAGCTCGGTTATATTTTAACCAATTTAAAGTTTTTATATGACTTTGAAAAGAAGGATACTTATACTATTTTAAGAAATAATAAGTTTTATGAGCATATTGCAAATATATGGAAAATTTTTTGGTCAAATCTGAATGTTACACCAATTTTTATTATTTTCTCCACTTCTACAAATTTTTTTGGCAAAATATCAATAGAAAATAATCTCTTTTAGTCACTCCATGGAAAATAATGTTTTATTCCGAGTAGAACTAAGTACCTTTATAAAAATCAATACACAATTTCGGAAGTTATGATTTTTCTGAAGATTTTTCCAAAATCACTTCGATAATATTTCACAGAAAATTTTAATCAGTTGGATTGGATTCACTTTTAAGTTTCAATAGTTCGTCTAGTTGACCTTCAAATTTTTGGGCAGAGACGCATGCGTTTTGACGTAGAATGGCCCGTATAAATCCCATTTATATTGCATATCCATGTAGGTACATGCTTGTGTTTTTTCATTCGAAAGCATTTTATGTATAACAGATACATATAACGCGGGACTTCTATTATAACTTTAGTATAAAACGGGATTTAGGTTATATTTGAACGGGATTTTATTAAAGTTGTTACTGGCAACACTGGCGGAGACACATCCATTCCTACATTTGTGCCCAACCAAGTGCTTTAGTCATGCATATGCATGAGCTAACGCAATTCATGCGCTGCCTGAGCTGATATTTGAGAAATGGGCAGTGCATGCAAAATAGTTTTGTGGTCCCGCGCAGCAATGTTGATGGGTTGGCTATGTAAGTACTTTGCGAGTATAACTGTGTACACATGCTGGATTGGCAGAAAGTATTATAGGTATAAATAGTAAAAATAAAATTTAAGTTTTATTCAACACAGCTCTACACTCGGTTGTGTCGAAACATAATTCTGAAATGTGTTTTTCTGCGTGTTTCAAGGAATGTTGAAAATTCTAATTTTCAATATGGAAGTATTTAGATGTGTGAAGCTCAGCGCATAATCAGAACCTCTTCTTACTTTGTAATGAAAAAGTGGGTGCCACTTTCAGTGCGAACTTGTTCTGCATGTGTTTTTTTTTGTAAAGTGGGTTTCAATGAGGGCGGATCCTTTTATTTGAGAGTACATGGGACTATGTGTAAGATCATAAAATTTTAAACGTATCCCTTTGAATATTTAGGTAATTTTAGTACTATGTATTTAAGACTCAATTCAATTAGTTTCCGAGCAATTCGTACAGGGACTTGGCTTCACCTGTAATTTCCAATTGACGTCAGTTGGCACAGGAGAGCAACGAGGGGGGTACTCTGTTGAACTCGGCCTAAATCGCTTAAGCCGAGGCCACGCAATGAGCGGCAAAGCGGCGAGCGGCTGAGCGGCTTAATTAAAACATGAAATATTATTGATGTGGCCATGCTGTGAGCGGCATTTCTGAGCTTCTGAGCGGCATTTTTGTACAGAGCCAAAGAAGAAAAATAAAAGTATAGAAAAGTATAGAGACCCAGTAGAACTTGGGAGCATCGTACGATTGCTCGGTGAGTACTCCCTTGGGAGTATACGAATACTCCCCATTGCTCCCTATGCTTCTGTGTATAAGCATGTAATTTTGTATACTCCCTTTAACATTGGATGTCCTAGGAGGGGGAGTAATCCCTTTTACCTCCTAAACGAGCAATCGGGGAGCACACACAGAATTATCATCCCACAAACCTCCTAATAGAGCAATACGGGAGTACTCCCATAGTTACCTCCCAGAAACCTCCCAAAAAGACAACAAGGGAGTGCACATAGAAAACATCCCATATTCCTCCCGAACGAGCAATAAAGGAGCTCTCCCATTAGAGACATCCCGAAAACCTCCTGTAGGAGTAATAAGAGAGCAATGATAACGAATATTTTACATTAGCCAAATGGATTTTGCTATTTATTAAATTTTTTTTATTTAACTTTTTAATCACATGCATTTGTGCAATATTACAAGATCTTAAAAATAAAGCACAAATGATACGTCTTACATAATTGCTTAATTTTAGAAATATATTGCAGAGAAATCATATGAAATTAAAACATAATAATAACAAAACGGTAAGATAAGATTTGAATTATATGCACCTATATGCACATATAAGTATGTACTCCTATATGATTTCCTGGGTGTCAAGGATGCTTGCCAGTTCAGGAATCCACCAAACGGGGAAATTGTGAAGGTGACTTTGCTTATCTGACATCTTTGTCACCCATGCGATGTTTAAACCCGGGGGTCACACTTAAATGCTGACACTAATTTGCGCAATCTGAAAAGTATTTAAGGGTGCATTTACAAGTAATACAATACATACTTAATATATTTAAACAAAAGTTGAAGTACATACCAACGGACTTTTATTAAAATCTGTGTGCTATCCAAATTAAATTATTGTGTGCTCCTTATGCTTCTATAAGAAATATTTTCTGTTGTTTTTTTTTGTATGATAAATTTTTTCGAAAACACAAATTTCTTTTGGGCGAGGTGCGTATTGCTCTCCTATCAATCAAAAAGAATACTCTTGGATTTATCGCTTAGGAGACATCACTTTTTGCTCCTAAACGAGTAATAACGGAGTACAAAACCGACAAATCTCGCTTATTGCTCCCAAATCATGCCTCAGGGAGCATTCTTTAATTGCTCGCTTAGGAGATCTCTCATTAAGCTTTTAAGCGAGCAATACAGGAGTACAAAACCGAGAAATCTCGTTTACTGCTCCGAAATCATGCCTCAGGGAGCAATATTTCGTCGCTCGCTTACGAGATCTCTTATTTGACTCCTAAACGAGTAATAAAGGAGTACAAAACCGACAAATCTCTCTTATTGCTCAGAAATCAGGTTAAGGGGAGTACTCTTTTATTCCTCACATAGGGAGATCTCCCTTCAAGTTCTTATGGGGAAATAAACTGTTCAATGTGTTTAAAATTCTATATCATCTGGCCTCTAAAAATTCTGACTCTGAATAATTTAAAAACACCGAAAATAATGTCGGCAGATAATTTGAGGCCACGTAAACAGTTTTCGATGAGATGGTACCTCTAGGTCCCATAGGAATTCGGTTAAGTTCTGATCATTGGATCATGAATAAAGTAACGGTACTCCTATATTTATACCTTTCATTAGCATGGAATGGTAAAATAACTTTAATCCCATGTTTGTAAGTACCACAATAAGAAACGCTAGACCGTCTGTTAGTTTTCGAAATATCCGACTGAAGTTTGGTAAGTGAGTGCGTTTTTATAAAGTATTAATCATTTGTCGTAACCGGAAAAATTGGTTCACTATATCACCTAGCCCCCATACAACTGATTATTCAGATATGCGATTTTTCGCTATAACTCCTCCAGTTATGTAGTTAGGAACATGAAATTTCGCACTTTTTTGTACTCATTATTAACAGAATAAGAACTGCTTCAGTTGAAATCTGGCAGATATTAAGTAACAAAAAATCTAATTTAGATATGAATAATTCAGTCGAAACTTTTTTAGAACCTTCTTTTATTTTTATTTATATGAAAGATTTACAAATATTATTAGAATTAACTTCCACGGCAAAATACCTGTACTTTAGAGATGACACCCACCATTAATATTTGGACATCCCTTTCGTTGATCGATTGAGCCTGTTGTCGCCACATTCTGCGGAACTGCGTCATTCTTGAAGGTGTGCATTTTGTTTCTTTTTAATTTTGATTTCATATAGGCCCAATAACGCTCGATCGTTTGGAGCTCTGGGCAATTCGGAGGATTGGCATCTTTTAAAACAGTCTTGATTCCATTTTGTACATAAAACTCTTGCCCTTTTTTGCACAATGGCTTGTTGCCAAATCAGGCCAAAACAATACAGGCTCTCAGAACAACACTCCAGGTGCGACAACACGTTCAGAGAGATTCGGATTCCTCTCCAAAGTCCTTGGAAGATCCTTCTCTACTAAGTTATTTATAGTGCCTGATTTTCCGCCAGATTCCGCATTTCTCTCAATGCTGCCATTTTTCTTGATATTTGACAATACATTTTGTACCATCGACTGTCCAATTTTCAGCAATTTTACTAACGGACATTGGGAGATGTGTGGATTTTGCATGAATTAGTCCAAAATCAGTTTTCTTTGCTGAGGTTCTTTGCTCTTCACATCACTTATTTTTAAAGTTACGCATATGAAAATTACCTGTAATAAAAAACAACGATAGCAAAATCAGCACACTAAATAAACGGCTGATCGAGTAGTCGATAACAAAGCTATGCTATGTATAGTGCTGCCAAATTTCAAATGAAGCAGATCTTACTTACAGTGAAAATGACAAGGATCGGGTCACTATAACCTATTGCCTCCATACAACTGATTGTTCAGATATGATTTTTTTTTATATGAGTAGTCCACTTGCAAACAGCGTTATGTGATTTTATAATGCCGTAAGCCGTAAAAAAAACGTCTAAAACAACAAGTAACATTCAAATTGTATATTTCTTTTTATTATCTGAAATCTTGGATAAATACGAGCCTAATAACATTAAAAACAAAATCGCAGTGTGGTAGTTTTTGCAAATTTTATATATAAAAATTTAATATAGCGAGTTTTGAAACAGTACCATTTAAGCTCTGAACACATCGACAACGACATAACCACACGACATTAAGGTTTTATCTACACAATCTAAACGTCTTGACGACGGCGACATTATTTTTTTGAACGCGGCAGTGACACATGAATTTGTTTGAGTTTGACATAAAAGAAGAAGAAGAATCGTATCTGTCGCTAGAAAATAGAAATAGATCCAATCTGGCAACAGCTACATTTTTGGCTAGTCGCAGTGTTGCCGTGTCGTCGCCAAAATAATTATCTACATAAGAGTACGTGTTAAAATAATTTGACAGCTGTGGTACATAGCCCGTCGTTTCCAATGTGTTCCAAACTTTACANATATTTGACAATACATTTTGTACCATCGACTGTCCAATTTTCAGCAATTTTACTAACGGACATTGGGAGATGTGTGGATTTTGCATGAATTAGTCCAAAATCAGTTTTCTTTGCTGAGGTTCTTTGCTCTTCACATCACTTATTTTTAAAGTTACGCATATGAAAATTACCTGTAATAAAAAACAACGATAGCAAAATCAGCACACTAAATAAACGGCTGATCGAGTAGTCGATAACAAAGCTATGCTATGTATAGTGCTGCCAAATTTCAAATGAAGCAGATCTTACTTACAGTGAAAATGACAAAGATCGGGTCACTATAACCTATTGCCTCCATACAACTGATTGTTCAGATATGATTTTTTTTTATATGAGTAGTCCACTTGCAAACAGCGTTATGTGATTTTATAATGCCGTAAGCCGTAAAAAAAACGTCTAAAACAACAAGTAACATTCAAATTGTATATTTCTTTTTATTATCTGAAATCTTGGATAAATACGAGCCTAATAACATTAAAAACAAAATCGCAGTGTGGTAGTTTTTGCAAATTTTATATATAAAAATTTAATATAGCGAGTTTTGAAACAGTACCATTTAAGCTCTGAACACATCGACAACGACATAACCACACGACATTAAGGTTTTATCTACACAATCTAAACGTCTTGACGACGGCGACATAATTTTTTTGAACGCGGCAGCGACACATGAATTTGTTTGAGTTTGACATAAAAGAAGAAGAAGAATCGTATCTGTCGCTAGAAAATAGAAATAGATCCAATCTGGCAACAGCTACATTTTTGGCTAGTCGCAGTGTTGCCGTGTCGTCGCCAAAATAATTATCTACATAAGAGTACGTGTTAAAATAATTTGACAGCTGTGGTACATAGCCCGTCGTTTCCAATGTGTTCCAAACTTTACATATCTAGCATTTTTCAGCTTTTCGCGTTCACTCTTCCATGATGGTTGGACTGCTTCTTTTTTAAGACGTCTTCCACTAGGCGTCGAAACTACCACGTTTTCTTGCAGTTTTCTACGTTCATCAGAAGATACGAGACTTTTGAAAGTCTATAAATACATAC
>NW_016157473.1:9014-23792 GCF_001687245.7 Rhagoletis zephyria
TAAAAAAAACGTCTAAAACAACAAGTAACATTCAAATTGTATATTTCTTTTTATTATCTGAAATCTTGGATAAATACGAGCCTAATAACATTAAAAACAAAATCGCAGTGTGGTAGTTTTTGCAAATTTTATATATAAAAATTTAATATAGCGAGTTTTGAAACAGTACCATTTAAGCTCTGAACACATCGACAACGACATAACCACACGACATTAAGGTTTTATCTACACAATCTAAACGTCTTGACGACGGCGACATAATTTTTTTGAACGCGGCAGCGACACATGAATTTGTTTGAGTTTGACATAAAAGAAGAAGAAGAATCGTATCTGTCGCTAGAAAATAGAAATAGATCCAATCTGGCAACAGCTACATTTTTGGCTAGTCGCAGTGTTGCCGTGTCGTCGCCAAAATAATTATCTACATAAGAGTACGTGTTAAAATAATTTGACAGCTGTGGTACATAGCCCGTCGTTTCCAATGTGTTCCAAACTTTACATATCTAGCATTTTTCAGCTTTTCGCGTTCACTCTTCCATGATGGTTGGACTGCTTCTTTTTTAAGACGTCTTCCACTAGGCGTCGAAACTACCACGTTTTCTTGCAGTTTTCTACGTTCATCAGAAGATACGAGACTTTTGAAAGTCTATAAATACATACATAAGTATTATGCGACTTTTGCAAGAGTACTTAACATTTGATGCTATTTTTTCAGAATATAGAAAGATTTTGCACTGAATTGTTAGTGGGCATGAAACTACTTTAATTACTGGTACGTTACCCACCAAAAACTAAAAATCGAAAAAAATTTATATATGTAGCGCACTTTGCAAGTGGACTACTCATATGTGTAACTCCTCCATCTATGTATGTATTTATGCTGGGAATATAAACATTTTCTTTACGTGTGTTAAGTTAGCACTACACTTTTTGAATTTGGAAAAGTTAACTACGGCATTAATTGTAGTATTTTTGTTGTAAATTTGTTGTGCAAAGAAAAAATTTGCAGCTCTCATTTTTAAAAAAATACGGTATGTAGTGCTAACTTTACAACATACACTTAGGGTCAAAACATAGTGGAGGGGCGAGCAAAGCGAAGAGCTAGCATCGAGCAAAGCTTCAATTACAAACGTGTATGTATGCTTTGCTCTCCACTATGCGCTTTCCCATTGAAACATATGCTTTTGAAATCGACGCTTTGCTCAATGCTCTTTGCTCGCCGCTCCCCTATGTTCTTACCCTTAGTCGATAGAATTGAGATATTGAAAATATTATTACGGCATTAATTGTAGCTTTTTTGTTTTAAATTTGTTGTGGAAAGAAACAATTTGTAGCTTTCGTTTTTTAAGAAAAAATCTTAAAAAATATGGTACGTAGTGCTAACTTGACAACATACACCTAGTCGATAGAATTGAGATATCCAATACCTTACTATGCCATTAAAATTTTTTCTTTTAACAACAAATTTTAAAGTCAAAAGCTACAATTAATGGCATAGTAAGGTATTTTATATCTCACTTCTATCGACTAGGTGTATGGTGTCAAGTTAGCACCATACACCTAGTCGATAGAAGTGAGATATAAAATACCTTACTATGCCATTCAAATTTTTTCTTTTAACAACAAATTTTAAAGTCAAAAGCTACAATTAATGCCGTTATAACATTTTCAATATCTCAATTCTATCGACTAGGTGTATGGTGCTAAGTTAGCTTTACATACCATATTTTTTAAAAGAATGAGAGCTACAAATTTCTTTTTTCTTTCCACAAAAAATTTAAAACAAAAACGCTACAATTAATGCCGTAGTTAATTTTTCCAATTTCGAAAAGTGTAGTGCTAAGTTGACACACGTATTTTCTTTAGCCCCCAAACAACTAATTTTAAATGCAGTAATCTGTTAAGTTCCTTCATGCCCTGTGTGTGTTATTAAGTTGATTTATTGTCGGCAGTGGCTACCAACATGGGGCGTTGTCTCACGTGGACATATGTATATTTGTGCAGCGTTGAGTTGAAATACATAATTGCGTTGCTAGCTACAGCCACCGCCTGTAATGACCCATAGAGCTTTCCGGCTGAATGCACGCCGCAATATTTGCGGTGGCAACGAAATGTGTTAATCACTTTAGTGGTGAACGCTTTATGAGAAATGGCTAATTTGCCGGTTATAGTGTCAAAAAGCTGTTAATTTGGCATCCGAATACGCTTATGTAAAATATGTAAGAATTAGCTAAGTAACAACGTAAGACCGCGGCAATTAAAATTTACCATTCGATTAATATGTATATCAAATGATTAATTTCAAGGCAAACAAAAAAATTAAATTATTGCAAATTAATACTAATCGATTAATCTGCATATTCGATTATTTGGGCACTTATTTTATTTATTTTTATTGAAAAAATCGTAAGTTTGAAATCTTTTTGGTTATTAATCTGCTTCGAAGCTGTTGCCCTGGAGTAGATTGCAGGCGTCCCGCGGATACTGATATACCAACGTCCCGCGGATACTGATATACCAATCAAGTGGAAATATTTGTAGAAAAGCAAATTAAGCTTGAATAAACCGTCTTTATTGCTTCCCGTTCCACTTTAAGTTTAATACTTGACAACTCAAGCAGAAAATCAGGTCGTCTTGAAGAAATCTATTATCCTTCGTCTTTTTTAATGGTAGTTATTCACACAACCAGTGATCTTGCCTTACATTGTAATCAGTGGCGTAATTTAACGAAATTACATACAATTTTGGTTTTAGAATAAAAAGACATAACATCTTCTAATATAGTTTTATTTAAGACAAAACAAAGAGAAAACAACAAACAAAGGTGATCTCAAAAATGTATACACACAATATATACGGTGGCGAGAATGTATTTATCAACCGACTTCCAAAAAAGGAGGAGGTTATCAGTTCGTCGGAATATTTTTATTTTTATTTTTATTTTTTTTTATGTATGTTACCGCTTAACTTTGGACCACGTCAACCGATAATTCTTTTTGCATCGGAAAGGTGGTGTCTGAGAGGTGGTCCCATACTAATCTGGTTAAGATCCGATCAGCGGATCATGAGATATATATATATATATATATTTTTTTATATGGGAGTTGAAGTCGGTTTTTTTTTTTTTCTAAAAATTACTAGTTATTATTATGGGCCATAAGCACCGCGACCTCTAAAGTGGTCTATTGTGCGTGGGCCCCCGCCCTATATGGGAAGGCTCTTAAAGTAGCCTAGCACCTCCAAGGGCGTTTTGTTCCAAATTTCAAATGGATTACGGGTAGCGCCACCAAAGTGGGCTAATCTGCGCCTAGCGAGAGCATCACATTCACAGAGAATGTGTTCTGGCGTTTCTTCGTCCAGCTCACAGAAGCGACAGGCGTTTGTTTCTGAAAGATTGATTTTACTGAGGTGGTAACGAAGAAAACAGTGTCCCGTGTAGTACCCAGTGAGAGTTTTGAGGTCCTCTCTGCCTAAATTGATTAGTTTCTTTGAAGGCCGTTCACTTAGGTTGACTTCTCTGATGTACTGATCCAGTATTTTCTTCATGCCTTTTAGAAGAAAGGAACTGAGGCTAATTGGTCGGTAGGATGACGGTAATTGTTCCGGCTTACCCATTTTGGGTAGAAACACGACTTTAACCTCAGACCATATGCTGGGAATGTGACCCAACAAGAGCGAAGCTCTATAGAGTTTAGAGAGGACCGGCGCTATGTGTCTAATTCCATGCTGCAGGAGACATGGATAGATTCCATCCGGTCCTGGTGATTTGTATGGGCTAAATGTTGATAAAGCCCATTGCACCTGCTCTACAGTGGTCAGCTTCGTAGAAGGCTTTGTTCTCTTCCAGAGGTGAATGTTGGAGCACCCAATTCTGGTCGACAGTAGCCTGCTATACAGCGCGGTAAGTGAGTATCCAGCAAGAGTCTGCTGGTCTCACCCGGATGCTGAGTGTAGCTCCCATCTGGTCAATGGGCCTGACATTTTGTTGGGCTCTGTCTAGCACCTGCTGCAGAGTCAGGACTGATGTTGCTGCGGGTTCCGGAGGCGATGCCACGCTGGCTTGAGCTACTGACAGCTCAGGCGGCGGCTTTGTCTTTTCCGTCTTCTGGGACGACGGTGACAGACTTAGAACAACAGGGTTGTTCGTCCGTGCCCGTTCCGTCGGTATCAGCGGCATCCTTTTCTACCACTGGTACCAACGGCTTGACTTTTTCCCTCAACTTGACCGTACCGCAGCCATAGTTGACAACATTTCCTCTCTGTTTGAGGATGTCTGCCGAGATCGGTTCTACCTAAATGGCGATTTCTACCACTGTGGACTTGCACACCCGATTTAGAGCTCGCCAGTCCATTATTTTCAGGCCTTCATTCTGCCCCCGAAGAAGTAGTAGCGCGTCCTCATTCTTGGAGATATCCAGCTCCGGGAAGAATCCCATCAAAATGCGGCGAGGCATTTCCGTGACCGCTACCACCTTCATCTTTGCCCCTTTCCAGGGGGAAAGCTTCGGAACTGTAGCCCTTATCCACTCCGCAGTTACTGCGTCCCTGCAGATAATGGATAACCATCTCGGACGAAAAGTGCAGATATCAAAAATAGACTTTACAGCGCTATTTTTGTTGCTTCTTATCGCCCTAAGGATGGCATTCTGAATGGCCCTCAGTTCGTCCGTCGACCAGATCGTAGCCGGATAGTCCTCGGGGACTATACCCAGCTTCACCGCACACAGTACGTCCCTAAAGGATGCTGGCTTCACAGCCTTTCCAGCATCTTCGCGAGGCAGGCTTGCCTCGGCCGTGGGCATTGTTCCTGCCCCAGCCGGCTTAGCTCTCGCTGCGCCGTGCATAAATGTGGAGACCTTCTTTGGGGCTTGCTCCTGGGGAGTGGTGCTCTTTGATCGGGTTCTTTTAGCCGATCTCTCCTTTTGAGGGGGCCCAACGGGCTCTTTCGCTAATTCCCTAGCCTCCTCATAGCTCATACCCTTCTCCATATAGCGCTTGATGCGTTTCCGACCGGTTCTACTAAGCCGATCTCGCTCTCGAGTTTCGACGAGAGTATCACTTCCTATCGGAGAGGCAAGCAGCTTCTGCTCATCCTCCGGCGAGATATTAAAAAGCGGTTTGACGGGACTCGCATCCCGTCTAGCGCTGGTGTCAACCATCTCAACGTCATACTGGGGACTATGCACCCCCTGTAGTTCTGTCGGGACAGTCCCCGTTTCGGCGGTTGCCGAAAGGCCATGCCCGGCCTCGTCTGCGAGCTGTACAGCTCCATCTGGGTTTTTTTTTAATATTTTTTTTTTTTGTTTTACGTTTTCTATCAGTGTTCCCACGAGTATGGGGGATAGTAGTACCGCTGGGACATAGCCCCGACTGTCCCGAACGGGGCTTCTTACAACCAGAGGTCGCCAGGTATCTGGAGGCCACCGTTATAAGACACACTAACGTAGTGCCATTCATCCCATAAGCACGGTACGGATGACACTCGGAATTACGGGTTTTATCGAGTTGTCCTCTCTAGATCCGCCATATTCAGTAAAAGCAGGGGCACCTCTCGCTGGGTGTGACTCTTCGCCACGTATGGTCGGTCTTGGGCCAACTGCTCCTGACTCAGAGCATTGCCCCACGTATGGAACAATTCCAAGAGCCTTGACCCTCGAGAATGTATATAGGGAAAAGATATTTTAGCACGTTTTTGTTACTTTTCTTTGTTTAAAAAAATGTTTATGACCTTTTTATGAAAATATAGCTTCCTATCAAAAAAAAAAACTGTAAATAATTTTTTTTAACAATGTAAAAAATTTACAAAAATTCAACGTATTTTGTCAAATGTTGATCAAAATTTTAAACTTTTTAATCAGATTTTTAGAACTTTATTGAGCATGCAGTTCGAAGTAGCTTGGAATTACCGTTGATTTTTTGGTAATTTTTTTCGCGCATTTTCTTCTATACAAAGTATGTCGACACCTTCCACAAAAAAATTTATCAAAAATCAACAGTCAATACTACTTCGAACTGTATGCTCAAATAAGTTCAAAAAATCTGATTAAAAAGTTTAAAATTTTGATCAACATATGTCAAAATTCGTTGCACTTTTGCTAAATTTGCCTACTCAGAAAGAATTTCGCTAATTTTTGTACAAAACTTGATTTAAATGGTTTTTGTTATATAACGAGCTAGATACACTTTCATAAGAACACACGATCACAATGGAAGGACCAATCGCAGAAGTATCTGTCTGCACTCGGGATGTACAACTGACGCAACCACGCAAAGGAGAGAGACAATTGGTCTCGGCCCAAACCAACGAACGGTTATAGAAGCAAACAAGAAGAATAAGAACTTCGTAATTAATCCTTTAACGGTTCGATTAATAAAAACAGGGAATTTGTTGGTTAAATCTTNCACGCAAAGGAGAGAGACAATTGGTCTCGGCCCAAACCAACGAAGGGTTATAGAAGCAAACAAGAAGAATAAGAACTTCGTAATTAATCCTTTAACGGTTCGATTAATAAAAACAGGGAATTTGTTGGTTAAATCTTTTCTTGAAAAGAAACATTTGATTAATACTAGCATCCCTATTTTTACCCTTTCACAACCTTCAGAAGTCTTAAGTCTTTCGTTCCAGGCTTACGAAAATTAAATTCTCCCATTCGTGCTGAAATATCTATTTGTAACACGAATATCTTAAATCATAGAAAGATGAGAATTTCTATATTTATTTTATCAGGAATTGAATTATATTGGGTCCTGCTGTGTTATACTACACAATTGCGACCCCTCTTCAAAGGCACCTGCCAAACTAGACTGCTTCGTTTATTAAGTCATTGCGTTGTCATTGAATATACCCCTAATTCTCTCAAATTTGGAGACGTAGCTCCGGGAGCAAATCCGTTCTGCATTCAAATTGGCAAATCATTCTGAATCCAGAGTTTCCCATATATGCAGCATTGCCCGTGCATCCGAGGAGAGGTTCTTGGAGTGTTCGAGATTCTGCGGTAGGCTTATGGCTAGGGATGGCAAAAAAAAAAAATCAATTCATTAATCATATGATTAATCACAAGCAAAAAAAAAATATTGCAATTATAGAGACTAATCGAATTTTTAAAGGCACATTTTTACATTGAGTATTTACAAAAACAAAAAGTACGAAAACTCAATAACATAAAATTTGGAATTTGGAATATTCTGCACAAAATTTAGAGTAAAAAGTCTGCAGTGGTTTTTCGACTACACGCATCGTTCTCGAGAACGAAATTCCCAAAACGAAGGCCCCTTTTATATAAAAACAAGTAAGAGCAGCGCTGTCTTCGGCTTTGCCGAAGGCTTCATACCTTACATACACCCCTATTCTGCAACTTTTTCGTATTCGGATTTTGCTACGAATCGTAGAAATATTGCTTGCAAGAAATATTGGTGGTGTTCATTTAAATTTTAAACAGATAAATTTGCCTCCCGCATATACGTATATTTTTATCCACTGCTTTATATAAACGAGCAAAAAAAGAATCTTTGTTGCCCCTTATCGAGAAACTTGGGTTTAGCTATTTGTACAAAAATTTTCAGTTGTTGTGTCCAAACGCATAACCCGAATCCAAAAAGTTTAACATACACGTATAATCAAAGGATTCAAATTTTATTTAAGATAAATGTTTCAAATTTCCTACCAATAGCTTATTAATAAACTCGGTTTGCACTATGCACTTTTTTGCAAATTTCGACGTGGGTTCTGCGCAAAAATACTGTGGACGGCGTAGCCGGAGTGATATGCACAGAAATATTTTATACCTTTGACATGCGGAAGCCCCTCTTTCCCGCAACACAGAAAGGAGAATTCTACTTAGTAAGGGTTATAATCCCTAAGCGCGGCCGAAGGCAGAGGCAAGCGAACAGGTGGAGTTGGAAAGGAGGAGTTCTGGCTTGTGGTTCAACAATTCAACCAGAAGCTGACATAGATGCGCCCATGGTTACTATGCCCGACAACTCCGCATACCTTTGTGAATCCTTTGCCATAACGCCTGCTTACTCTGCTGATATAATTGCAAATACATCAGAATCCATAATTTTCCTCAAAATATGTAAAATTAACCAATTTTACAATAAACAAGCACATGATGAGTTTTTTTTTTAATTCCTTTCCAGTTTGTTTTCCTTCATTCAGCTATCTTCGAAAAACAACTGATAGCTGGCAATGCTGCACATGTTTCCGCAAGGGTTGCAGCATGTGGATTTTTCGTTTTTCGTAGCGTAGCTACGAATTATGAATTCCGAAAATTCGGGTTCTAGAATAAGGGGGATAGATAGAGGAGATACATGTACAAAAAATCATATCTAACCAGTCAGAGTTATGGAAGATGTACCTTATATAGCACCAATCTAAGTGATTTTCTTTTTAATATTTTTATTGAGCTTCGTACCACGATTGTTTATTAGGAAAAAAAAAAACAACTACTCTGTCGAGTTTAAATAGCGGCAAATTAGCTGCACTTGATAGTAGTTGGTTGAATAAGGAAAATGAATTAGCAACAAGATTCTGATTTTGAACATCGATTACGCAGGTTCGTTCCCTTCTGAAGTCTAGAAAAAGAAGTCTGATGAGGAGATGTGGTGATCTCCGAAATAGCTGCTATAACTTCTACCGCTTAGACTTTGTTGCTTTTTCAATTTTTCCTAACAAACAATCGTGGTACAAAGCTCAATAAAAATATTAAAAATAAAATGTTAATAAATAGAAACAAGAGTTTACGGGATGTACATAGCTCGGTGGTGAACGCTTCTGACTTTGAATATCGATTACGCAGGTTCGTTCCCTGCTAAAGTCTAGAAAAAAGAAGTCTGATGAGGAGATGTGGTGATCTCCGAAATAGCTGCTATAACTTCTACCGCTTAGACTTTGTTGCTTTTTCAATTTTTCCTAATAAACAATCGTGGTACAAAGCTCAATAAAAATATTAAAAATAAAATGTTAGTAAAGCCACAATAGCATTGACAAAAAAAGTGATTTTCACTGCTGTGTGATCGGTATGTAAACCAGTAACACAATCTAATGGGTTTAGCCTCCGACATAAAGGAGATATATCGCAAAAACTTGTATCTGAACAATCACTGGTATAAGAGATAAAGCTTGTACATCATAGATTTTGACGATTTTCTCAGTAGACTTTGTATTATTATTTATGAAATAGCTTACGAAATTTATCGGTTTTAGCTGTCCAAATAAAGGAGTTTTACAGTAAAACTCCATACCTGGACAATCAGTTGTATGGAGGCAATATATAGGATATAGTGACCCGATCTTTGTTAATTTTACTGTAAACTTTCTGTTGATAATGAGTGAAAATAGTGCAAAATTTCATGTTTCTAGCTGCATATATGGAGAAGTTATAACAAAGAATCTCGCACCTGAACAACCAGTTGTATGGAGGCTATATGTTTTAGCCACCCGATCTTCGCCATTTTCACTAAAAGTATTTGTTTGATAATGAGTAATAACAGTGCAAAATTTCATGTTCCTAGCTGCATAAATGGAGAAGTTATAACGAAAAATCTCATATCTGAACAATCAGTTGTATGGGAGCTATATGTTATAGTGGTCCGATTCTTCAGGTTCCGACAAATGATTAATACATTATAAAAATACATCCGCCTACTAAATTTCATCCGGATATCTCGAACACTGAGAGACTAGATTGCATACAAACTGACGGACAGACGGACATGGCTAAATCGACTCAGGTCGATGTTCTGATCATTTAAGTATACATTTTATGGGTCTATCTCTTGTTATTCTGGTACTTACAAACATCGGACCAAAGTTNTCCGCCTACTAAATTTCATCCGGATATCTCGAACACTGAGAGACTAGATTGCATACAAACTGACGGACAGACGGACATGGCTAAATCGACTCAGGTCGATGTTCTGATCATTTAAGTATACATTTTATGGGTCTATCTCTTGTTATTCTGGTACTTACAAACATCGGACCAAAGTTATAATACCATTTCATGCACATGAAAGGTATAATTATTTATGATTTGTAAATTATAGCCTAAAATTGTTTTAATATATGTATCTCAATTCACATTTTTATCAATACTGTGGCACTCTTATGAGTCATTTCATTTGATAACGTCTCAAAATACAAAAAAACGTCACGGACACATTTTAGATTTTTCTGTAACTGTGAGGGACTCTTCTTTAGGGTGCCAAAGAACAGAATTTACGCAAAACTAAATTCTTAGAAACGCTCGCTTCCATCTGTCCGAACCAAAAATTAAAAAATAGCGATTTTTATGCTTTAACAAATTTAGCTCTAAAATGTTTCCTTTTGATGATATCTTCCCATTTGAGGCGACATTTTGAAGGGAAAAGATGGCAGTTTCAATGCAAGCAAAGAAAATCGTATAAGTCGATACTCCCGAATTATAGCAGCGTCTTAAAATTATGTGTTTTTATCTTATTTTTTGTGAACTTTATTCGACTCTGGCGTTTTGACTGTTTTGAGTGAGCAGCTTATGTTACTCAGGAATTAATAGCGTACGGCCAAATAAGGATTAAAACTTAAAAACTAATTAATACAACTAAANACTTATGAGTCATTTGATTTGATCACGTCTCAAAATACAAAAAATCGTCACGGACCCATTTTAGATTTTTCTGTAACTGTGAGGGACTCTTCTTTAGGGTCCCAAAGAACAGAATTTACGCAAAACTAAATTCTTAGAAACGCTCGCTTCCATCTGTCCGAACCAAAAATTAAAAAATAGCGATTTTTATGCTTTAACAAATTTAGCTCTAAAATGTTTCCTTTTGATGATATCTTCCCATTTGAGGCGACATTTTGAAGGGAAAAGATGGCAGTTTCAATGCAAGCAAAGAAAATCGTATAAGTCGATACTCCCGAATTATAGCAGCGTCTTAAAATTATGTGTTTTTATCTTATTTTTTGTGAACTTTATTCGACTCTGGCGTTTTGACTGTTTTGAGTGAGCAGCTTATGTTACTCAGGAATTAATAGCGTACGGCCAAATAAGGATTAAAACTTAAAAACTAATTAATACAACTAAAGTAAAATCTGTGGAAAACTAACAATAAAATACTTTTTTTGCAAAATCTATAAAGGACCCTTTTATTTCTCAAAAAAACCTGGGTGACAGATATTCGTCGCCACGCTGTATATAAAAATATTGTGTTCGTATGCCACGGTCGTCAAAACTCGAGAACGGCTGAACTGATTTTAATATTTTTTTTTTTGTATTGTTCGGTGTAATACCAGAACCAATATCGCAAAAAATTGCAACCTATTTGAAAATTTTTGAACCCAATTATATTGATAAAATAAATAAATTATTACAATATGGGTACCAAATTAAAGATGTTTAAGAAAGATAACTGCTGGAAATATTTTTGACGAGGGTGAAAATTTTAACTCAGTCGAATTGATGAAATAAATGAAATATTGTCATGTGGGTGTCAAACTAAAGAGTTTCAAGAAGGCTTACAGCCGAAAATATGTTTGAAAAGGGTTGCCACAAGGCTTACAGTCGAAAATATTTTAAAGGAGGGTTGCCACCTGTTAAAAAAATTTGCGCAATTTAATTGATAAACTAAATCATATTTTACAATATAAGTAGATATTAAATTTAAGAGGTTTAAGAAATATAACTGGTGGAAATATTTTTGAGTAAAATTGCCACATATTTGAAAATTTAAACTAAGTTATTTTGATAAAATAAATGAAATACGGTAATTTGGGTATCAAACTTTAGATTTTTAGGAAGGCTTACAGCCGAAAATATGTTTGCGGAGGGTTGCTACCTGTTTGAAAATTTAACTCTATTTATTTAATATANTTAAAGAGGTTTAAAAAAGATGACTGATGGAAATATTTTTGAGGAGGGCTGCCACCTATTTGAAAATTTTAACTCAGTTAAATTGATTAAACAAATAAAATATTGCAATGTGGGTATCAAACTTAAGAGTTTTTCAAAGCCCTACAGTCGAAAATATGTTTGACGAAGGTGGCCACCTGTTTGAAAATTTAACTCAATTAAATTGGTAAAATAAATGAAATTTTACAATATCGGTACCAAACTAAAGGCATTTGAAAAATCTCGATTTAGAAATATTTTCAATAGCATTATGACCTATCTAAAAGTAAAGGCAGCAAATATTGGAACTATGGCAAATATTACATAATTGGTTCCAAACGAAAAATGTTAGGGAAAGCTTTACTAGAGATTTTTTTTAATGTTTCCACTTATCCAAAAGCCGAACAGTTTAAATGAAGAAAGAATTTACAAAATCTTATCAAACGAAATGATCATATTATCAACGAAGTGTTGGTATACAAATATCGCAGTGAAGAAATAATAATAAAAAACTGCTGATACAAATGAAAAAATAATAAAAACCATAACGAAATCATAAAAATATCCCATGAAAGCTGTTAAAAAAAACCTTAATGAAATCTTAAAATTTTTGTCTAGCCCAGTAAAATTAGACTTTTCTTAGAAAAAATTGTAACAGCAATTTTTTGATGCTGTTTACTTCTATTTGACACGTAGATCATGGACCCACAGTCTTTCCCCTAAATTTCATTGTGCAACATNCCTTAATGAAATCTTAAAATTTTTGTCTAGCCCAGTAAAATTAGACTTTTCTTAGAAAAAATTCTAACAGCAATTTTTTGATGCTGTTTACTTCTATTTGACACGTAGATCATGGACCCACAGTCTTTCCCCTAAATTTCATTGTGCAACATTCCGCGATCTTGGATTTAAGTTTTTTTATGAGATTTTTGCAAGCTTATTTTGCATTTTTTGTAAAAAATGGTTTAAAACAAATATGTAGAGAATTTCATTTCCCATATTTGATACATATATAGACGGTTTTTCAAAAAGAGCATTTTTTATTGTAAAAAACTAGCAAAAACTGCGAAAAAATTTTACATTGTCACGGTTTTTGCCATTTTTTGATAATTTCTTTTGAAAATACATAGCATATTGAAATTCCAAAGTTGTCGAGAATTTCATTCTTCACAACTTTTATACCTAAATTTTTTTGTACGATGCTTAGATTATGGCCGAGAACGTGCCAAACATAGCGATTAGCCCAATAAAATTAGTTAAATTTGGTAGGAACAAAAAATAAAAAAATTTGTAAATCGATTTTTTGATGCAGTTTACTTCTATTTCACGCGTAGATCATGTATCCATAGTCTCGGCCCTAAATTTCATTTGGCAACATTCCGCCATGTTGGATTTTATTTTTTGGGTTTTTATTGCGATTTGCAAGCTTATTTTGCATTTGTCGTAAAAAAAACTCCCGAGCAATATTACCAGAACATCCGGTATGGGAGAAGTACTTATTACAAAAATATAAACTTATTGTTTGGGATGAGTGCCCGATGGCACATAAAAAATCGTTTGAAGTTCTTGATCGATCGGTGCGAGATTTGCATAGAAATGTTCAACCATTCGGCGGGAATGAATTGATATTGCTCACAAACATTGCCTGTAATTTCTCGATTGACACCAGCGGACGAGATAAATGCTTGCCTGAAATATTCAACATTGTGGCAAGACGAACATATGTATGTACATTAGGGAGGTCCAAAAATGTATGGGAGAAAAGTAAAATCGGAAATTTAATGTTCTCACCCCCAGGATTGTTCTATACCGGAAAAAAGTATACCCCTGTTTTTTATTTTAAAATCAAAATATATTTAGAGGTCGCTCAAAGCGCTCAAAGTTTCCCATGTATTTTGTATGGGGAAAAAAATACTTTTCGTAGAAATGGCATAGAATCCATGAAAATCAAAATTTTTCAATCTGAAAACTCTGCTTCTCTTCAGAGGACTGCAGAGAATAATGCCCAATTGTTTATTTAAACATTTTTTAATTTTAACAATTTTTTCTTTATTTCTTTTGTATATTTGATTTTTCGGAGACCCTTAAAAAATAGTCGAATTCCCATGATTCCGACCGATACGCCATTTCAATTTAAAATACTTATATTCCCAATTCGATTGGCGTTCGCAATCACAATCAATAAATCTCAAGGTCAATCTTTGGAAAAGTGTGGTTTAGATTTAGATGCTGATTGCTTCCCTCATGGACAAATCTATGTTGCGTGTCGGCACACCAGATACCCTTGATATCTACGTAGAGAATGGAATAACAAAAAATATTGGGTACACACAAGTATTGCAAAATCAGACTTATCTAAAACGTATGCTTTGTTTCGTTAATTATTTATCATCCATATAACAGGAATATTCCACAGCAAGGCGTGGCAGGGTACAGCTAGTATTTACATATGTGGTCAGTTGAAGGTTTGAGAGCGAACGCAGAACAACTCTATGTGTAAAATATACGTATGTGGTGAACATCAAATTAAAGTTTGTCAAATCTCTGTCAATGAAATTTAATTCAGAGACCGGAAATAATTATTATCCCAATATTTAGGATCAAAAACGTCGCCTTGTTTTAAGAGAATTTTTTTCGTCTTTGTGTAATAATTATTTACGAGAAATATCTTTTTTAGTTTCGCTGGACGATTAATTCAAGACGAAAATTATTTACGTCTTATAATAATTATATGGACTTTTTATTTCTCTTCGTCTCTCGGGACGTTTTTTCAAGACGATTATGATTTACGTGTTCTCATAATAACGGGTGATTTTTTTGAGGTTAGGATTTTCATGCATTAGTATTTGACAGATCACGTGGGATTTCAGACATGGTGTCAAAGAGAAAGATGCTCAGTATGCTTTGA